>NC_051157.2:142054994-142204339 GCF_013339745.2 Dermacentor silvarum
GCAAGCAGCAGCAGCAGCAGTACGCGGGCGCGCCAGGGAGAGCCAATATTGCGCCGGTACTTTCGAAAGGCGAAGCCAGTCGTCATTTCTTTTTCTACTCGACACCAAACGAACGACCATGTTATAAGCCGCGCTGAACTCGCAAGAACACCACATTTCCGATAGTTCAAGCGCTCAGAAACAAAGCGGCGATTATGCAGGCGCACCTCGCCCGACGTGGCCACACGGGGGCATTGAGGTAGCCATCTTGCTAGTCACAAGGGGCAATCGAGGTAGCCATCTTGCCGTAGTACTACGTGCAACTGCTTTTGCGCTTACATTAGTGAAATATGCTATCGGATCACAATGAGATACTTCTACAGCCAACAATAACACGTAATCAAATAAAGAAACACCAAATGAACGGACACTTGCCTGAAACTTTTCATACTGACAGTAGTATACCGTCCGCCGACACCGGGCACGTTGCAACTGCTTGTATCTGCTTCCGTGGATCCATCTTCCAGCGCGTGCCAAGGCTTTGAGTTGAGGTGGGGCACGATTAATACACAACGCACCGACCACGTCTCTGATTAGACCGCACATAAAACCAATCGCACGTTTAAAATTATTTCCCAGAGCGCGAGACGCGGACACAGACAAAGAAGAGACAACGCATCTTTTGAAGCAAGAGGTGACGTACAGCTTCCGCCTTCCCACCCTGCCGCGCGCCGGGTTGTCTAGGCAACGGTAAAGCGTCGTAGCGTCAGTTCCGGTCGCTTTTCAGTCGGGAGGGCGCAGCCGTAAATCGCGCTGCGCGGAACTCAGGCGAACTGTAAAAATTATCTGCGGTTGCCCCTTTATTCTCACAGCTTTGCTTGTTGGCGTGGCCGCGTGCTTGCTGCCACTTTTTTGTGGTCTCTTGCTGTACCGGTGAGCTGGGAGTGGCGAATACGTTTCGTGCCGAGCGTTACGTTTTTTTTTTCTTTTTTTTTTACGATGTCTGGGATGCAAGACTGTGAGTGCATCGCAGAAATCTTGACCGTGAGTGAGCCGATTAGCGCGCTTCTACAGGTACGATCAAAATACCAGCTGCGTCCGATCGAGGAGACCATGCCAGGTCACAGCATAAAGTTTCAGAGAGATCGTGGCTCGATAAGAGCGCTACATTATTGGTCGTGTCACGTGTGAGGCGCAAGCATTCACATCCCTCGTGGCGTCTACCAAAGGAGTGACAGTTGTGCTCTTCTGCAGTACATGTTTCGGTTTTACACATTTCCATAGTCCGGAATTCATTACACTGAAGCAATTAGCGGCATCAGTTCTTGGCATTCAAAGAACCATTTATGAACTATATCGATGATGGGCTTCAATTATGTAAGCAGGATTGTCTGACTTGGTTGGTTGACAAGTGAATTAGCCTAATTTTTATGCCTGCGTGTCTAATTACTACCTTGAATCGCTTAAAAAGACATCTCAACGGGGTTCGCAACGTTTTGTTGGGCTGTTAAGGGCACCGCTAAATTCCTGCAAAATTTTGCGAGTTGCTTGCGCGTTTTCATTCAATTACTGCAGTTTGTATTAAAAGTGTCTAATTGCACTGTAGTATCACAGTGAGAACTAAATCTAATGATATTTCATGAAATTGCAAGTGAATGTGTCTACTTTTCAAGGTAATACGTTTTGGAGTGCCCGTCATGCCAGTAACATCAGTATCTTAGAAAAAAAAATGGCATACATAGACTCATGGCTCATTGCGCGGACGTATGCGCGTTCTTATGGCCAGATTTATGCATGCATCCTTGTGTTCAACACCCTTCAGACGTCGATTTAACACCCTTCTTTGAGCAACTTCACACCTTATGTGCCGTATACACCCATATGATAGGGTGTTTTTAACAAAATGGGTGCTAAAAGGGTGTGCACGGGAGTGTAAATGCGGAAAACATCCATTTGAACACCCTTAAGGGTGTGAAAATGTTTAGTGTGTATCCTGTCATCCAGTGGATCGTCCCGACTTGCCAGCACAAGATTCAGACACCTGTGTCTTCACAATATCCGATTTTACCGACATAAGCAGCGAACAGCTCAGTGCGCCTCATCATGTTCGCCCTCCGCTATGGGCACCTCCATAGGTTGGGGTGTTTCCAACGGAGCGGACGCAGGCGGAGGACGCGTTCCTCTCGCGTGTTTGATCTCCGCGATTTCGGACGTAAGCTTTTATTGCGATAGCAATTATATGGACACTCCAAAGCAGATTTCTGCCGTCGGCGTCGCCGTCGTCGTCGCCGTTGCCGTGAGGTTCCGTATGACGTCAATGGAGATTAAATCGTCGCCGCGAGTGAAAGGGCGCGAGGGACACCTCTTTCACGGGGAGTGAACCCACGGCGGAAAACAAACGCGCGTTCTGCGCCGTGCTTCCTTAAGGGTTGCAGAAGTAGGCGTCTCTTTCCTCCTTTACAAACACCATATATGAGAGCAAACGCGCGTTCTGCCGACGCAATAAAGGCGGTGGGGGGGGGGGGGGGAAGGGAGGTGACTTTTAGCTGCGGCACCAAGTGCCTGAGTTTCGCTCGAGCGTTCGAGGAGATCGGACGTGTCTTTCGGAGCTTTCGCGTCTGCGGGAGACGCTGTGGCGTGTCATGCAACGCTCCCCCCTTTCTACTACGTACTGGTGCGTTCTTGCAACTGTGAGTGGACTTCGCCGAGCCCGTTCGCCTGACCGTCGTCCTCGCTGCCTGCTCGCCCGGTCAACGACGTCGTCTCCGCAGATTTCCTCTTCGCCTTTTGCTATCCACGAGCTGGACTTGGTTCTTGCCATTTGTGCGCTTGTCTGACGCAGCCGTTTTCGCGGCTGGGATGGCAGGGGCGCCCCCAGCTTCACCGGCGCAGCCGACTGACCACCCGCGGCGTTCCCTCGTACGCGGCTCGTCACGCAAACGCGCGGTGAGCGTCGCCTGCCCACGATCTCTGTGGCAGCTCATCGCCAGCGCTGAGGCAGTGCGGTTGCAACACGAGCAGGCGCAACGCCTGTGCCGGGCCATCAGCGGACGGCCGACATCTACTGCCAGTGCCTCCTCAACGACCACCTCCGGAACGAGGATGTTCGCGACGCCGCCTCTTTTGACGGATGACCCGGCCGAGCAGCTGCACGAGATCGCCGGGAACCCGCCTACTTCGGGATCCTCCTGCTCCGCTACCGCCGCTGCTGCCTCCCTGGCCACTGCGGCGTCCCTGGCCACTGCGGCGGCTCGGCAGACACTATCGGCCGGCACACTCGATACGGCCGTTGCGCCTTCGACAACCCCCACGAGCACTTCGGATGTACTGCTTGCAGGGGATTTCGTCGCTGTTACTGGGTTGCCGGGTGCGTCTCTCGTCGAACCGCAGTACGTCCCACTGCCGATAGACGCAAACCTCGAAGATATGGACACCACTATTACACGTAAGCGTTCGCGTCCCAGCGAGCTCGGTAGTGATGATGAGGGTGCCTCGCGCAAGGTGCAAGCAGTCGGGACTGCGCCACACAATGCATCGACGACTCAATTGCCGCCACATGTCACAGGTGAAGACGATCGCCACCTCACCCTGGCTAGTGGCATTACCACTGAAGGCGAGTTTCAGCAGGTTCTGACGAAGGCGCAGAAACGCCGACAGCGTTCTGCGTTACCACCGGGCCTAGCCGTGAACAACGTCCCTTCTCCTGGGTCCGAGCCTGCCGTCGCTCCTGCCGCACGACCTACGGCTCCCTGTAGTTCACCTGCGCCTATTGCACCTCCTGACGTGGATCCCGCTGCTACTGCCGGGGTTCCCAGAACTTCTGTGCCCACCTCGCCACTGACATCCCGCACAGTGCTATTTCGTCCGGCACACAACGGCGCCGCCTTTCCCCGTACCTCCCGCCTCGCCATCGCGCAGGCGCTCTCCGCGCTGCCTGGAGTAAAGGAGGTTCGCGTGAACACGAAGAAGAACATTGTGGCTGCGGACGCGGCATCGCCGGAATGGACGGAGCACCTGCTGGCCACGTCAGAGATCGCCGGGATGCCCGTGACCGCGCGCCTTCCAACCGACCGCACCCAGAGCAGCGGCGTGGTGCAAGGCGTACATGGCAACTACTCTGATGAGGACCTGCTGGTGTGCCGTATCGTCGAAGGTACGGGTGGTCGCGGCTAAGCGACAGGGCAGCACCCTGGTGCTGCGTTTTGCTGCCCCTTACCCCCCCGCAAGGATCTACCTCTTCAGCATGCCCTTCGAGGTGCGGCCCTCCCGGCCTCGCCCTCTGCAGTGCCTACGTTGCGGGTGCTACGGGCACGCCACAGCAACCTGCCAGAGACCGGTACGGTGCCTGCGGTGCGGTGGCCCACACCAGACGGAATCGTGCTGTTCGAGCAGGGTCAGATGCCTGCATTGTGGGGGACCACATCCAGCTGACTCGCCTAACTGCCAGCTATGGCAGAGAGAACGGCGCCTGGCCACGATAAAGGCGTCAGCTCTCACACACCTGTCGCATCGCGAGGCCCAGGCGGTCCTACGGGCTACCCCCACCAGCTCAGTAGCAGCTGCTTCTGGACCGCCACGTGTTACACCGACAGGAGGCAAAACCTACGCTGCAGCACTCGGTGCTCCTGACAAGGAGGCCACGACCTCTATCAACCACCCCCAACCCCGCTTGCAGCAACATGTACAACAGGCAGGCGCAAAGAAGCGGGGCAGCATCAAGCTAGGGCCGTCCCCGAAGGAGGCTCCTAAGTCAACCAGCGATGAGGAGAACAAGAACCTGCGACTCCTCCTCAGGGCGATCGCCGACCTGCTGCCTCCAGAGAACCAACAGCTGCGTTCTATTTGCCTCAAGGCAGGTGGCGCGCCCTCACCCAGTAGTCAACATGGCTAGTCCCCTCCCGCCTGCAGCAGGACATTGCCGCCGCCGCCCGAGCATGCTCCAGTGGAACGCAAACTCGTTGCGGCGGCGGCAGGCAGACCTCTCCAAGCACCTATTGCGGAGCGAGTACGATGTGCTTGCTCTGCAGGAGGTCTACGCTGCTGCAGCCAACCTGCGCCTTCCAGGAGGACCGCTCAAGGGTCATCACTGCCTACAGACAACAGGGTCTACCTGCTGCGACAACCAGCGACCTCCTGTTCCCATCGCCTCCCCACCTCCGAGCTCTCCATAGCCTTTTGGAGTTTGTGGAACTGAACGGAATCTCCGCCCATCGCTAAGCGCTCGTCCCTAGCAAGGCACCGCCTCCATCACCAGCCTCCTCCATGATCGGATGAGACTTTTGCTGCTTCTTCTTCTCTTCCCTTCGTTTCAACATCTTTATCTCCTTTTTCCCCTTCCCCTGACGCTGCGCCGTGCTCCCTATTGGGCAGCAGAAATAAGCGTCACTTTCTTCTTCAATAAAATCACTACTACTACCAAGTGCCTATTTATATCAGAGGCTCCGGCACCAGTCAGCAACGCCGCACGCATTTTGTGCGAACGCGGGCAAAACGCTGACGGCGTCGACATTAGTTCTGCGTGTTGCCGGTGCTGCTGCATGTCCAAGTTTATACAGCTGATAAAGCTATCATTTACTCCGTATAGCTCTCTACAAATTTGCTATCGCAATTGATGCTTCGCCTTTCAGGTGAAACTGCGACCACTTTTTAATAACTTCCCTCATATTAGCATTCTCGCGTTCAAGTTGTGCTATTTTATGCGCGCCTCCTGTCTCATGCTCTGAGGATGCCCCCGACCTCACCTCTGCCTGTCGTCCACGGATAATATCAGCCCAGGTGGTCGCTCCCGCCGATCCAGGAACCGCTCCAGTCTGGTTCCCTCTGGGTCTGGAAATGGACCTGGTGCGGCTGTCAGGCCTAATGCGGCTTCCGGAATTGATGCGGATTCTCGTCCCTCTGGACGCTGTCCGTCCTCTGGATCTGGAGCGCCCCCGGGATCTGGATCGCCCTCTCGATCGGGAACGGCCTCGGATGCCGGATGGGGCCGATTTGTCCAGTTCTTGAGAGCTTGGGTGCCTTTCACCGGAGATAGCTGGAAAGTGTTGATCATCCTTGAAGGGTGGTGCTGGCTAGCTTCTTTCCTCCTGCTCAGCGTTGCGAGCGCGTTCTCCTATTCTGCGTCGAACCACGTACGGCATCTGGAAGCGTTTCTTGCATTCCTTAGCTGCGGTGAGGTGGGGCTCTCCGCATAACTTGCATTTTGGATCGCAGCTGTGTTGTTCATCGGAATTGGTTACTCCACATCCCCTGCATACCACTTCCTCTGGTGACGGGCAGACATCGGAGCGGTGTACAAGGCGTCCGCAGGTGTAACAAACATCCATCTGTTTGCGGAAAAGCGTGCACCTGATCAGAGTGCCCCCCCATATGCAACGTAATTTGGGACCTTGTATCCCTCGAACGGCACCACCACAGTTCCAGTATCCTTGATTCTTTTGGCACCTAGCGCGAGTGGACTTCTCCGGTTGACGATCTTCCGGTCAATTACCTCAGGTCCGTCCTCGATTGCAATGCGCCTAATTACCCCCTTGCAAGTGGCGTGCGGCGCAGCAACATACGCGTTTACCTCATGCTGTTGCCCGGCGACTGCAATGTTCTCCACAGCGGTGTAACAATCCGCGTGTTCGTGGCTAGATGTGCTGATCACCATCACATTTTGCATCGGATTGGAGCACATAGTGTCCCATTCTCTTTCCGTCGTACTGATACCCGTTGCAGCCCATATGGCTTCTGCGACCACTGTGGGGCCTGCCTTGGTAATACTCAGTCCGCCTCTGGGTCTGACCACAATCTTCATTTCGTCCTTCGGTAGTGGTGGCATCTTGCTGCCCCGGAGAATCTTGCTTTTAGCATCTTTGTATCTATTTCGGCTCGGCAGCGTATCATGGCCGTCAGGGTGGGCCGCGGACGAGTTGGCGCAAAGACGCGCGGCAGCGTTCTTGCAAACGCGCCTCTTGGCGACCGTTATCCACCCAGAATATTTCCCAAAACCTTCGTGGGCTAAATCGTCCCCATCGTCCTGACTATCCATCGCAGAAAACGCGGTGAACTAGCACCTACAGGCTAACGCAGGCTAGTGGCAGCAGGCCCAGCGTCTCGCCTGCGACTGGCGCCGTTGCGTTTAGAGTTAGTGTTAGCACTCGGTTCGGCGTGGTCGGCACAAGATCGGCGATAAATTTTCAGAAAGTCCACCCACCTCCAAAAAATGGTATCCACGTGTTCGGCAGCACTTCACTGAAATAATGCACTCAAAGTTCACGGGCAACCACTTCATAAACCTTCAAGAGATCGAGAAAAAGCAGGAGCCGATCGGAGCGCGTCCGACATACTCGGCGCCATCCGCGTTCCCTGCTCCCTGAAGGCCTGCAGAATTAAGCGTCTCTTTCCTCTATTACAATCACCATATATAGAGAGCAAACGCGACCTTATCCGTCGCGTGAAAGGGCGTGGGGGGACGTGAGGGAGGGAGGGAGGGAGGGAGGGGAGACGAGAAGGTAGTAAAGACTTCCGACGCTGCTGGACGAGTGTCCCGTTTTGATCTCGTCGAAAACCTCCGAGCCGCCCCCAGAGGCACCGGCAAGAGTCACCAACGCCACGCGCGTTTGGAGCGAACGCGTGCAAAACGCCGACCGCGTCGACAGCAGTTCTGCGCGTTGCTGGTGCGGCTGCATGTCCACGTTTATACAGCTGATATAACTACTATGCTTACTCCGTATAGCTCTCTACTAATTTGCTACCGCAATTGATGCTTCGCCTTTCGGGTGAAACTGCGACATTTCTTTTACGTATACTTCACGATGACAGATGAACGACAAGGCGTTCGAATGTAGTTGTTGAGATGAGCGACAGCGTCCAGCGAACAACGATGGAAACCATATTAGCCGTTTGGGCTGTGACGGCGACAGAGGCATTTCAAGAGACAGAAAGAGAAAGGTTTTTTTATCGGCTCTCGGTCCGGCGCAGCTAAATGTTCAGGGATGGTGAGAGGCGGGAGGAAAAGGATTAATGGCGCGACATTGATGGTGTCATTAAGCGTGTTCCGCTTCTTCTGGTGCGGTGAACCCAAGGATCGTGGTATGCTCCATTAACATGCCACATTAGCTGGCAATGCCAGAGCCAGTCACTCCTCAATCGCGCGAAGTGATTTAGGTAGTGTCCTAAGTGCGTGTTGAATTCCCGGGAAATTCTAGAGTGCATAGGGGAATCCCCAGAATTATGTGCATTTGGGCGAGCCATCTTTTCTGGCTATGTAGTGCAGAATGTATTGTGTGGGCAGACAGTGCGTTTGCGCTTCGCACCAATCGACAACGGCCTTGCGTGTTGTGGAGTGTGGTAGAGTTGGAAGAGTGGTTTCTTGTTCACGCCAGTCCTGTTACTTTAGGCATCGCATGTTTGAGGCTATTTGTGTATATTTTGTACGAGTGAGTGCGTCTGTCCTCAGGGAAGGAGGTCACGGAATGTTTAGGGGGGACAGAATTTCAATAGTGGCGAGACGTCATGGAGCATAAAGAAATGAAGATGAATTGTCACGGGGCACCAAACGGAATACACAAGAGAAGGGTACTAACAACGGCGCTACACAGATATTTGCTAGCCAGAATGGAGTTACGTATTTCACTGGGATACCATTGAAGCGATGGGACAATGGGACACCAGATTAAATTGCGGAAGGTGGATAGAAACAAATTGACAGTCACTTTAGCATAGGCCAAAGAGGGTTAAGGCGAAAGCCTGCGCGCTCAAAAGACAATCATTAAATTACTTGACATTCTCATTCGAATGCGTTGAATTGTTATTACTGGTTTTTTCAACCCAAAGGTCGCGGGTTCGAGTGCGTTAACTTGAAGCTACCTTAATTAACTGTGCCTTTATAACATCCGCCCTAATGAGTACCAAAGGTCGTGGGTGCGACTTCCACCAAAGGGCGTGGATTAGAGTGCCTTAATTAACTCATGATTAGTTAACTGTGTCTTAAATTGAGTTAACCCGAAAGGTCGTGGGTTCGACTTCAACATAAGCTCGACGGTTCGACTCCCACCGAAAGTCATAGGTTTGAGTGCATGAATTAACTATATCTTAATTAACACGGTGACGACGGTGCTTGCGCACCATCAAAGTTGTTGCGTGAGCGTTGCTTGCTTACTCATACAAGACGATAAAGACAGCGACCCGCACACCATGAAAATTGCCGCGTGAGCGTTTGCATATAGGTAAGACACGATTGCCAGGTTGGTGTAAATAGCTTAGTACACCAATTCAGCATCGTGTACGATTTTGCGTCGACGACATGGTTTTCGCTCAAGGACGTTCAAAGTCAACTGAATGGTAAAGCATATAAGACTTTCGCCTTAAAAATTCACTAGACCGCCTTCAGCACCCTAAGTATTCTCGTAATAGAACTCACAAGCGCAAGCAGAGAAACAAATTTAAGCGTAGCTGGTTACATTTTTTAGAGAGCAGACGAGATTGTATAGACAATATTTTCTTTCTAGAAAAAGACATTTAGACTTTTGGTGGCACTGAATATTGTGCCGTTTTGCCACGTAGCGAAGACCACTACAGCTTCAATGCAACATCCTCGCGGACTCCTTACAAATGCATGCGAACAAAAACTCGGCCGTATACTTGATTTATGATGATGTACAACTTCATATCATCCACAGATCAGCCGAGCTCTGCCTATGGGACTCCAGCATTTCTGCTACTGACACACCGGAGGAGAAGTCTTTCGTTAGGAGTACTTTGGTCGCCGACTATCAGTCACCGCAAGACAGAGGTATGCAACTCTATAAGCTAAAAGCACGGACACAATATCTCACGATGGTACAGCACTATTATACAGACTTGAAGACAGTCTCGTTGGCGTGATGTAGCACAAAGGCACAAAGAACACGTCACTCCTTCACGGGCATCTGCGTCAGCACGCGTTTGGTGAGTTGCGACACCACGGACCCGAACACATGGAGGTTGCACCCTCCCGCGTTTAACCGTGCGTAGCTTAGTCATGTCCGGGGAAAATGAGTTCCTGGGGTCTGAGCCGATGCTGAGTGTTTTGACCTTTAGAGCCCTAAGCGGAGGCAACACACCCTTTTGGCATCGGCTTAACGAAGACGGCAGCCCCACACGAGCCCAACCGGGGTAAATTGGTAGTCGTATTTTCCTGCTCTCTTCTTGAAACTTCGAGTTTCTCTAACACTTTCTATCTTTCCTGTATTCTGCTCACTTCTTTATTACTTCTGATGTTCCTGGTAGTGAGGATTGGTTGCGCCGCTTTTATTTCACACCTTGTGTGAAATAGCCAACCTAGATTCCATTATATTAGGTTACAGTGGCTGTATACTGCTGGCACTGGCAAGCTCTATTTATGTATACAGATTGTTGCCGCTTCCCCTTGTTAGGCTCCGTGGGGGGAGGCTGGCTTAGTTGCCAAAAATTATAGTAATTTTTGGCTTCAAGCTCAATCGCGAAGTTGCCTGGTCGCCGCCTTTAGAAAACAGGCTGCAACGATGTATCTTTGATATTTTTTCGTCAAGAACAAAGATTTCTTGTCCTGAGGGTGGCGATGTGGGCTTGTTGGTCGGTCATCATGGAATGGTATTTGGATAGCGCAGAAAAACACGGACACGAGAAGAAACGAAGACGAAGACAAGCACTAACTGTGAACCACGAAATTTATTTCGGAGACCAGTCGTCCTTATACACACAAAAAAGCCACGTGCGCAGCGATATCAGCTCTGAAGATAAGTACATGACGTCATAAAAGCAATCTAAAGCTGTTACATCAAGAAAACCCCAAGAAACCTAAATGATGCATTGCAAATGCGGTCAGCTTTCGTGGCATGTGCAAATAATCCATCTCTCTCGCGGACAATGATAGGGACGGTTTCCTGATACATTGGTCAGCAGCCAAGAGGATTTGCTCAGTTTCTATTACTAATCTTACACTCTCGCGCTTATCCCTGTCTATAAGGGCAGTGCCATCTAGAAGAGGGTGACATGGACACGTTTTGCAATACAAATCAAGAAAACCGTCACCCGATACACTTTGTAATATATTTCTGTGCTCTATTAAGCGCTCATTGATGTATCTTCCAGTTTGTCCTATGTAGCATCTGCCGCGTGACAGCGGAATACGATAGACCACTCCTACGGTGCATCCGACGAACTCTTTTTTGAGGTTCTTAACAAGACCAGCTTTTTTGTCCGCATTGGGTTAGTGGTTTTACACAAGGTACTTAGTTTATTTGGAGCTGAAAAAGCCCCGCACTTTACCTCGACTCCCTATATTTTTCAGGCTATGCGATATCTGGTGTATGTACGGAATCAAGGCGGTGTTCACCTGGTCACGTCCGCTAGCTCTCGCATTCTCATGGGGGCATTGTCCCAAACGTCCCTGTTTGAGCACCTTTTCTGCCACCGACCCCAACACCTGTTTAGGATACCCAGCCTCCTTAAGACACGCAGACTTCTGCTCGAAACTGGTTTTCATTAGGTGTGGGCATTTCACACAAGCACAGTTCACAAACAATTACGGTAATTACACACCAAAAGTTATGTACTTTGTTCTTGTGCTTATTTATTTTAACAGTTTTATTAAGAGTGCCTTCCTGTGAACTCTGAATTCTCAGCTTCGTTTAACGGCACTCAACATAAAGCGCTACAACATGTGTCATCATTCGCACTCTGAAAGACAGCAAAAATGAGCTTCAGCATGTTTTATACTTGCACTGTGTCAAGAGTCTTACGATAGTGGCCTGTCTATCTTCCGAAACAATGCACAACCTAAGCTGCAAACATTATCGTATAAACAAGGTTATGTGTTTAGCGCCAACAATGTCTGTGCTCACATCATATATCTTCTCTCTTGAAGTCAGGTTGTATGCTTTTACTTTATACAAACAACCCACACTCGTATAGGTATATTAGCTAGTCAAGGTGGTTTTGGCGTGTTGCGGAACACTGGTTCGAGGAAAACGTCAAGAAAAGTATAATGACAACGCCAATGAAGCCATTCACTATTGCTGTCAAATAAATTTTTAAATAGGTAAAATTATTGGTCTTCAAATATCGAGAGTTCCAAACTGCGTCAAATACGAATATTCCACAAAACTTCTCTTCGAATATCAAACGAATAAGGATTGTAGTCTCATTTGAAGTGAAGCAATATGAAGTGTCGTTTTACGTGAAGTCCGCTTTGTATTAAAAGGAAGATCGCAGGAAATAGACATGATTTATACATCTATAAATGATGATCACAATTGGTCTTCCACTCCATGATGAATCTCATGGTACATGGCCCACATCATGATAGCGACTGTTTTCAAAGAAAAACGCAACACAACACCGCCCTTTAAAGGAAAAAAAGTGTACTAATACTGCCCTTCACATCGTTTCAAAGCGGATGTGGGCATGGTAAGATTGTCCAAATAGTCCATTTTTTGCATAAGTAGAGAAAAATAAGTCAATAGGCTGCCTAAAAGTGAGGCACCATTAATGAGCGTAAAGCAACAACTTCAACTAAGTAGTTGCCTTGTAGAACTGTCCCATCGTCCTCCCGACGTGGCCAACGACGGAGAGGCAAGGGACCAGCAGTCAGCAATTCTTGGATTTCACCTCAGGAAGCGACGCGCTTTTACAGGGAAAACGAATGAAGACCTGGAGGAATGGCTCACCTATTTGGTAAGGAAGTGAAATAGACGGGACACTACCACTCAACTAAATCTAAGTTTAGAAACAAGCAAGTGCCTGATGTTGAGGCATGTCATTGCTCAGTGAACGCATTATATATAACTCGTTTCCACGGTGGCAATACGTAGTTTCAATATATTGTTTTACTGCTAAACGCGCATTACGGTCGACAGTCATCGTGAAATGAATTCTGTTCCTTTTTTTTCCCAAGAGCCAGAAGCAACTTCAACAGACTTGCTCTCACTGCATTTTGCCACTAGCATTGTCTGTATATAAGTGAAGCCGAATTCTGCCGTGCATTAGAACAATAAAACTAACGCACTCCCTAACGGCATCCTACTTTGTGGAGACTTGTATTTGACCCCCCTTACACAATGGCTCTGTTGAGGCCTGTAAGGTACATGTAAATAAAACACAGTTTGGCCCGAAAGGCGAACCATCGATTGCGATAGCAAACTAGTGGACAGCTATACGGAGTAAGAAAAGCAATATTATCGGCCGTACAAACTTGTAAACGCAGGCATACTAATTAAATTAAAAAGCATGGGGCCCCGCGTGCACAATAACAATGAACGCATCTAACTCGATAACCGCGGAAACTCGCTGTCATTGCTGAGTAAGCGCGGCAGCAGCTGCTAGCCAATTGACCTTCGTCCCGCCGCTCGCATCAACGCGACCTAAGCCGCGAAAACACCGCGCAGGATGACGGATTCTACACCCGTTGCAGGTGGCTTTTAAGCTACAGTTGCCCGCGCAGGAACGCGCGGCGTAGTATGCACCCTCCCACCTCCCTACCCTTCCTCCGGAGTATTGCGCACGACTGGAAGACGGCGCGCTTCCTTCGCGCTTCCCGCTCTTGCGTGCGCAGGATTGAGCCGCGATCGTCGGCTCACCATCGCACGCTTTCACTCGCACATAGAGCATACGGCGCGCGGCGACGGCGAAGGCAGAAATGCGCCTGGAGTGTCCATGTAACTGCTATCGCAATAATAAATAAATGAATAAATAAATTCGTTTCTGTTTATCCTTCCGTACTCGTCGCTCAATGTTTGAGCACCACTTCAACCTGACGCGACAACTGTGCACATGTGCTTGACGCACCAAGAGCTCACACTTTATTGTGAGCTCTTTAGCTACCGATGAGGAAGTAGTTGGAAGTTGAGTTTCGCTCTCTGTTCTTTCTTGCAATCACCTTTAAACGAGGTTTTCTCACCGCTGGATTTGTGGGAATCTTGTAGAAAGAAATGTCAGGCTGAACGTCCCCAAAGGGGACTTGAAAAAACGTTTTGAGCACAATAAAAAACGTTGCCTATCTGCTATTAACGCGGCTCATTTGAATATGTGACCCAAATAATATTTCCCTGCATGCAGCAGGAAATTTACAACCTAAAGTCAAAAGTAGCGAGCTGACGCTTGTTATCACATCCGCAATGTCGTCATCAGGTGCTGATGGAAAGCTATTGGCCGACCAACGCTATTGGCTGACTTCGTGATCGCGTGAACATTCTCAGTAACACATCATTGCCAATTTTGAGTTAAATAAATTCAAAATATGAGATGAGTTGAAAAAGTATCAAACCTTTGGTCAGCAGAAAAAACATTCGCTGATTAGGAGGTAGAAAACCCTAACCAGCTTCAAAGTAGTCTCCTTGGTAAAGCACGTACTGCTCCCATCGCTCCGGCCATTGTTATAAACACTTATTGAAGGCAACTTTTGGTATGGTGATCACCCAGGCCATCGTATTCTTCGTGATCTCTTCTCTTGACTCAAATGGGGTTCCCTTGAGTGACATTTTCAGCTTGGGAGATAGCCAGAAGTCACACGGAGCCATGTCGAGGGAGTAGGAGACCTGATGAACCACAGTAATGCTGTGTTTGCCGAAGCAAATCCGAATCAGATGAGCAGAATTGGCGGGTGCGTTATCATGATGGAACTACCAAGTTGTTGTTGCCCATAGATCTATTCGTTCGCGCCTCAAATCAGCACGAAGGCGACGAAAGACCTCCTGGTAATATTTTTTTCTTTTTTTAGGGGTGAAGCACTTTAGGGCCGAGCCTTGTCCCCCCCTCATCGTCGTCGTCCGTAGCTCTCGTTTGCATGGAGTACGCTAGGGGCGCTGCGGTGTACAAGGACGTTCGTTCCCGACGCGTGCTGTCTCTCTTCAGCCATGGATGATAACGGTCGGTGCACAAGGGCGTTCGTTCCCGACGCGCGCTATCTTTCTCACTTCAGCCATGGATGATAACGGTCGCTTCTGATAACGGCGTGCCCCCTATGGATGAAAAGGCGAAAGTGGCGGCTCAACTGCAAGCGGAGTCGAGGGCTCGCAAAGCTGCTGCAGCACGGCGACGCAGACAATAAGCGGACCCGGAGTCTAGGGCGCGGGAAGCTGCAGCAAAACGGCAACGCCGGCAAGCGGACCCGAAGCTGAGGGCTCGCGATGCTGTAGCTGCACGGCAACGCCGGCATGCGGACCGGGAGCCGAGGGCTCGCAAAGCTGCAGCAGTACGGCAACGCCGGCAAGCTGACCCGGAGCTGAGGGCTCGCGATGCTGTAGCTGCATGACAACGCCGGCATGCGGACCGGGAGCCGAGGGCTCGCAAAGCTGCAGCAGTACGGCAACGCCGGCAAGCGGACCCGGAGCTGAGGGCTCGCGAAGCTCACGCGTGAACCGAGCATCGGCGCCACCAACCTCAGGTAGAGAACGCTTCCGGCATTTTGCCGCTGCTTCCCGCGCTCTCGCCGCCTCTGGGTCCGCTTGCCGGCGTCGGGGGATTCACGGTTAACGGAATGATCCCCCGGTGCTTCGCCCACTCATCATCATTCACTTCGTGGATATGCGGGGATTTTTGTGATGGTTTGACTTCAGGGGCTTGCTCATGATGCACCACCCCACGGGAGTCGAAGAAAACGGTCAACGTGGCCCTGAAAGTGCTGCGGACCTGCCGTCTCTCTCTCTTTTTTGGTGTCGCGGATGTGGGATGTTTCAACTGCGATGACTGCATCTTGGTCTCTAGGTCGTACCCATGAACCCTTGACTCATTGCCTGTGATCACGGTGTTCAGAAAGTTGGGGTTAATGTTTCCATTGTCTAGCAGGTCCGGTACGATTTCCACGCCGAGTTGCTTCTACTCCATTGTGAGCAGTTTGGGTACGAACTTCGCTGACACTCTCGTCTTTCCCAAATTCTCGGTCAAAATTCAAAATACTGATCCAAAGCTTACCGCTATCTCGTTCTCAAGTTCTCTAACTGTGATGCGACATACCTCCGTGACCAACGACATTCTCATTTCGGCTTGTTGAGAGTCTACCTCAACGCGGCTCGCTATCCACTGATGTGCGGCCATCTTTGAAGTGGTTGTACCAGTCCCTTATTAGTGAGGTGCTCATGACCTCGCCTCCAAAAACCAGTTGAATCTTGCGAATGCCTTCCACTTGGGTATCGCCAAGCATTTGGCACAATTTGATGCAATATCTCTGCCAATGTCTTCTGCCACTTTACAACTTACTGGAATCCGACAAGTGCTGACTACACGTCCTCACTCATAGGCCGACTGCCGGCAACCGAGGCTTTCTGCGGGAGGAAAAAAATGCATGCATGCGCATGAATCTATCTCCACCCCCATATCCACCCAAGGAAGCCGTCTGCACTTCATTCGTTTGCGTGGGAAAGAAGGTTGGAGACTTTTTGAACACACCTCGTATACGTGTCTGCGATATCGAAAAGAAAAAAAATTTTTCTTCGAACTGCGCCTAGCTGTGTCTGCTGTACGTGGCCTCCAAGATGGCAGTTGCGTGCTGCATAGCGTAGTTTTCGCTCAATGTCTCATATGGGTCCTCTGCTAGAGGCCCAGAAGGCAAAGCCGTCGTGCGGAGGACGTGCTTGGAAACGGAGAGGGTGCGGCGGACGGCTCCTCCTCAACATGACTGGATAGACATGACTGGAAAGGATAAACTGCCATCAGGACGGAACATGGCCACGCCGAGTTTGGGAAGTTTTCTATTGTTTTCTACATTACAGGTGAACTGCTTCGCAGCTTCGAAGAAGTACCGAATTAAAAAAATCGGCAGACGCCGTGTCATGATCACTGTTGATGGTAGTGCGTTTATCATTGAATCAATGTAGCGACACTACGTAACGCCGCCGTCGAAACGACTTATGTATGAGTGACATGAATTCCAACTACAGACCAAGAAAAAATCCAGGCCCTAATCGAGCGATATATAGGAACATATTTAATACCACCGTGCAACATGGAGTACGCGGTTAGCGACTACCCTGATCTAGATGCACCACTAACCAAGGCGGAGGTTCAGGTTCTCACGGTGCCCCAGGGAGCAAACAGAAACACCGATAAGATCACTCACTCCATGGTTCGGAATCTCAGCGATGAGGTCCTCGAACACCTTACTCTCTTAACGAACAGTAATGGGAGAAGGGCCAAGTTCCTCCGGAATGGAAGGACGCCAAGATTGTAACATCCTTAAACTGGGCAAACCAACCGCCCTTGTTACATAGAGAAAGAAAACCTTTTCCCGGTCACCATGATAGGTTTTCGCTCAGGACTCTCGATTCAGGACGCTTTTCTCCAACTTGGAGAAGATGTCATCGATTGCGTGCCCAAAGGCGGGGAAGGTGTAATACTTGCCCTCGATCTTAAAGGGGCTTTTGATAACATTTCTGACAACCTTAACGCAATTGGCTGCGGAGAGCGTACTTTGAACTACATTAAATCCTTCCTTTCTGGTAGAACAGCCACCATTGGGCTAGGGCAGACAAGATCAGATCAACTTCAAATTCCAAATAAGGGTGCACCGCAAGGTGCCAAAATCTCCCCGATACTCTTCAACATTGGTACGCGCAGACTCGCTCGCGCCCTTGATAAGATTCCGCACCTGGGTTATACCCTTTATGCGGATGATATCCTTATGTGGATGGCGAAGGGTTCACAGCGCAGAAAGAACAGACATTACAGGAGGTCGCGACGGCCGTGGTGAAATTCGCTAGAAATGGTGGACTTGGCTGCGTGCCAGATATATCGAAAGGCATCACAATACATGGAAATTGCTATAAACGTAACGGAGATATTTCGCTCGAGGTGGATAACCACGCCATAGCCTAGGTCACTCGCGCCCACATTCTAGGTTTTTACGTACAAAGCAACGGCAAGGCTAAACACACCATCACCACCTTAAAGACTACAGTGAAGCAAATCGCCAGAATGACACATCCTATCACGAACCATAGAAAGGGTATGCGCGAAAAAGATACCCTAAGACTCGTCCAGGCCATCGTCCTGATCAGAGTCACATACGGCCTGCCGTACCACTCGCTCGACAAGAGGGAAGGTCAGGTTGACGCCCTAATTACACTGTAAACACAAATTAGCCCATATGGGCGTTTTAACTGCTGACATGCCCTTTTTCCTACCAAGCTCAAAACAGGTACTCCCACGAGATGGAGTAAAACAAGCTAGAACCTTTATTTTACCCTCGACCTCATTCAGATGAACATTAAGGGGATGTTGCGGTAGTAAAATGGGGGTTTTCAAAAACTAACGGGCATTGGGTAGATAGGGTGTGCTGAATACGCCCATATCTAACCCGAGCCTAACAGCTAAAAGAACAACTCAGCCGCCAGGTGCCGCCTGCCATGACCAACATGTAAAGCCCCTCCAACATGGCTGTCACCCCGAGCGACAATTTCAGCAGAATTTCTGCACTCAGATTCGAAATATCCCGCGCAATGTGCGTCCGCGCTGTTTTTCTGTTTGGAGTAGCCACGCTAGCGCTGCAGGCGCTGCAGAGAATGCCGCGCCAAACCCTAAACCATCGAAACGCCGCGCCGACGGGTCTTCGGAGTGCGCGCGCTCGAAGCGACCAAGCGGCAGCCATTACCACCAGCGTCGGCGCATTGTTCTGCCGTCGTTGGTGTCTCTCGCAGTTTTGAACAGCCAAGACTTCACGGTAAGTGATTTTCAACGACCGCTGCATGTTCTGTGTATACAAATGTGTTCAGAGGCGCTGATACGAGTTATTGAAGGCCTTAGTGCAACAGTTGGCCGTCCCGAACAATTTGGCAAGCTTTGCCTTGCACGATCACCGTGTTTGTGCAAGCTTTGTCGTATTCGAGGCGAGTGCTTAAAGTGGAGCGAGAGTACTTAGAAAACATGATTTTGGATGATGAGGAACTTTGCCATGTCTTTGAGGTCTGTTAATTGGATGGCTGTGAGCGTTCTTGATGTTTCCCTAAGCGCAAGCCACTACCAGAGAAGTTACGTGCAGTGCGGGGTGAGCTAAGCCGCCAACCTTCGCCGCCTAACCGCGGCCTTAAAATGTGTCAACTCGTTACTGCGATGCGCGTGCACCCGCCGTGGTTGCTCAGTGGCTATGGTGTTGGGCTGCTGAGCACGAGGTCGCGGGATCGAATCCCGGCCACGGCGGCCGCATTTCGATGGGGGCGAAATGCGAAAACACCCGTGTACTTAGATTTAGGTGCACGTTAAAGAACCCCAGGTGGTCCAAACTTCCGGAGTCCCCCACTACGGCGTGCCTCATAATCAGAACTGGTTTTGGCACGTAAAACCCCATAATTTAATTTTTAATTTTGCGATGCGCGTGTGTCCGCTGGTTTCGGCGCTTCTTTATACGCGGTATCTGCTAGCTGCCTCGTACGTGGCGCCAATCCCCTCGTACGGTTGTGTGCAGTAGGTCGCTTACTATGCGCGCACTGTGTATATTTGCCGGTACGCTCCGGGCCAGCGTCTGTCTCTTTGCGCCCACGCCGCTGATTGTGCAGGCAGTGCGCAATTGCTGCGCGTAGCCGCGCAGCTTGGTGAGCCAGCACCCGTCGACTTTCGTCTTGAAGAAACTCTTTAGATTACCGTTCACATTACCGGATACGCCGTCACTCGACCCTTGGCGGGCAGAAAACGATGCGGTTGGCTTGACCAAACATTAATTTACGCGACAGCGTTGGCGGTGATAGGTCACGGGAACGTAGCGCGGTGGCTGTGGTATTTGCTGATGCAGTGACTACGCCTCCCATGCAAGCACTATGCAATATCTATATAGTCGGCGATTGTACACTGTTATTATTCGACTGCCCGCTGTGTGCATTGGATGCCTTGACTTGTTTAATGTTTGTTTTGATGCTGCACCATTGCGTACAAATATTGAGTTTTAATTTATAGATACCAAATTCATACAAAGTCGCCCTTTCAAACTCAGGATCTTATCACACATGACAGTTTGATCGTACTGTGCACGAGTAATATTAACTCAATTCCTGCTGCTGGTAAAAAAAAGAATGGCTGGCTGATCAACTCAAATCTGACCAAAATGTGCTTTAGGTCCGCCATTGTCTATTGTAAAAAGAGATACTACCTTGGTATTCAATGTCAGTGACACGCATTAATTATGCATCCTCTTGACCGAAATAATTTGTCTTGGAAGCCGTTCAGTTTATGTGATCAGTAAATATTTGATGGCTTAAGTGCATAGGGGCATGAGTTGGGCAACGGCTTTAGTAGTAAAGAGTAAAACCTGTTAAAATGTAAAATTTTGGCAAGCATAGTTTACCAATAATGTAAGCTGAACAACATACAAAACTCAGCGTAGCAGCGGAAGTGATCCCAAATTAACTTGCGGGCAGCTGTTGCGTGCTCTATGTAACGTCGCTGTGTCTAATTTTTCACTTGTGTTTCAAGACTGCAGCCGTTTCATTGCCAGGTGTGAGGATGAAGCAGCTTCATAGCCGGACATCAGACGCCTTCCAAGTTCCCGTTTTCAGCAACCGAGGCCTAGGTATGCTCTTATCTAGTTTTTTTTACCCTGTATCTTTTACGT
This sequence comes from Dermacentor silvarum, assembly GCF_013339745.2. Lineage (NCBI taxonomy): Eukaryota > Metazoa > Arthropoda > Arachnida > Ixodida > Ixodidae > Dermacentor > Dermacentor silvarum. Next base: position 142,075,510 of record NC_051157.2, read on the forward strand.
GCAATGGCTAGTTTTGTGGGTTGAGTTAGAGGGATTGCTGTGACACCTCTTCCATTGGACAGAACACATATATAGGCATGTGTGTTCCAGTAAGAAAATAAAAATCCTGAAGGAGCCCAACATGAGGTATTTCAGGAGCAATGTATCATGTAAGTTACTATGTGACAAATAAAAAATAACGACTAGACTTGGTGCACAGTGTGCAGATGTGTGCATCAGAATAACGACGAAAACCTTGTGCAAGTTTAAAAAATATTCACTAGGTTGTTTTGTGTGGCATTATTATCATTGTTCTCTATCACATTATTGCAAAACTGTGCTCTCTAGTATTGCGTGGTTAAAAACACAGTTCAAACACAGATCATTTGCTTTCACCGTCATATGCATGGAACATTTGCATATAAACAGAGTGGAATTCTTAAAAAGTTGCTTTGCTTCACCGACCCTAATTTTAGGTCCTTCTCAAGTTTTCTCATATATTTAAAAAAAGTATCATGAACACTTTCCAGGGTTTACAGGCAGCTCAAGCACATTGTGCCAGATTGTGAAGAAGCCAAGGAGGTCCCAGTGTCAATAGTGGTGTCTGGTAAATGCAAGTTTCTTTATTGATGCTTTATGCTTAGTACCAATTGGATTAAGTCATGATTTTAGCAAAATATTTGTTTTCCAGGCAAATGTCATTTGATGTGTGTGAACCACACTTTTTAATACAGTTGCTCATTCTCTAAGTCCACTGCTTGGTATAATGAAATGCATGTACCTTGTAAGCAGTGTTTGGCCTTCAGCTTAAGGTAGTATTGGCACGCTTGCATGCACATAAAGTAGCATTAATAGAAATGTGAAAACACAAGTGATAACATGACACAGCTATGTATAAACATTTTCACATGAGCAGATCACTCAGCGCAATCCTTAGGAAAGTAAGTAAAAATATATTAATGTGCTTATATGATAAACAGTGCCGATGTTTCAGGAGCATGGCCTTTTACCGTCATATACAACAACAGTTCGTTATTTTGGATTATAAAACTATTTGCCTTATTTGTGTCCAACTGCTCTAAATTTGAAAATTCTCATTCATTGCATTAGGAAGTTTTTGGGAGTGTCTTGAGTCACTGCCAGAAATAAATTTGTAATTGGAGCCATCGTATGTGTGATAACAAAGAAAACATTTTGGAACCTGTTGACTGTTATGCAGTATGCTAAGTGTGAAAATTAGAACACTAACTTATATTTTCATTGTAGACTTGTATAAAGTGTGTATGCGCACATCTTCAAGTAGTAGACTGTGCAGTTTTATTCAGATGTGTGATTGTGTGGATGTGGGTTTTTCTGTATAGCATTGTCTAGCATTTGTTAGCAGTACATAAAGGTGTGAAACAAAGAGAAAAATATCGTTCAAACGAAATGGTTGAAGTTTACTCTTAAGAGGCTTAAGCACATTTGGATCACTTTACACCATGTAGTAAAACAAGAATAGGAACTGAGCTGCTCGTCACAACCATATGGCACCAACGAACAATGAAGACAAGGAAAGAAAAAAAGAACAGAAGTGAAGTGGACCAAAGGACAACTTGTTGCTGATGGGAGCTGTATTCACATCTGCATGATGCATGCAATCTTTTATTGAGTTAAAGCAACAGCTCTTCCTCCTGTTCAGTTTGTTGCACATTTCTGTTTGTGTACTAAGTCTGGCCCTGGAATTGTTAGGCAGTGCCACTCGTGGCCTTGGAGCTGGATGTAACACATCATTCTAACTGTAGGTGTCATGTATTATGTGAACCTAAGTGTACTTGAATTCATGTACCCGCAAAAGCTGCACTTGAAACGATATGCTATATCGCCACCATTGCCATGAGTAGCACTGGCTGACAGTCCCATGTCCAGACATTCATTCACCTTGCCTAACTATTCTCCAAAACTGTTTTGCATGCAAATATGGTAATTAGTATACATGCTAAATGCCTCACAGCATAAAATTTTTGGTATGCATCTTACAATTCTTAATATTTTGTTTTAACTCAGGATGTCATTCTACCTGTGCTGCATTGTGTGGCTGACCACTCCAAGGATCTCAGCAGAATCGTTACATAGGTGTGTACTTTTCTGATTCTGAGTACGGGTATTTTTGTAGTTTTTGTTTGGTGTAATTGCACAGATGAAATGAAAAACATTAAAATATGAGCTGACAGGCATTGTCTCCAAACTTTACTTACAAAGGCAAATCTTTTCTAACAGTTGTCTTTATAGCAATACAAAAGAGCGTGCACATCAAAACAACAGTGTATAACAAGCAAGATTATTCTAGTGTAGATGAAACCAAAACATCATACAATAACTTGTACTAAACTAGGGACTATTAAAATATGAGAAAGACCAATTCTTGAGAGTGACAGTTTGTGTATTGGAGCCTTAAACTATTTCTTGGTTTACTCTCTCTCGTTTCTTGAAGCCAAGTGATGTCTTTTTCTTTTGGTTAGTGATTTTACTCAGACCGCTGCATATTTTGGCGCAGTCGACGATCAATGTCTGTGACCGCTACAAGTGGCAAGCCGCGCTCCTCGCGACGAATACTGTGAACGGTACTGTTATTGCGGCAAAAGTGCCTACAGCTACTTCTGTGGAAGATCATGTGAACTGAATAACTTATATAAAAGCATCAGGTGACTCCGCTAAGAGCATTTTATGCCCTACACACCAGACTAGGATGCAAGATTTAGGTTATTTTGCAACCAAGACGGCCACATACAACGCTTGAAACATTAATAACGTGGCGAGTTGGGCACATTGGTATATTATTACGAGAATTTCAGCGCAATAAAATACAAAAACGACACAAAGAAACGACCAGGACAAGCGCCGAACTTGCAACACATTTTATTGTAGCGAATTTCACATATATATGCACTATCCAACACAGACGTCATTATCTGCACATGCGTAGAAACACCATCTCTTTATCTGAGAGTTGTATCTATGGCACGCTAACACACCTTTCCTCTAGCCGGGCAATGCGTTCTGCTTCAACAATTTCTCGAGTGAAGTGCGATTAGCTCTTCATATTGACAGACGTGTTATGTATGTCGGGTGAAGAATCCTTACATGTTAAACATTGACAAGCCAGAAAACCTTGAGTCTTTCCCATCGTGCGCGTTTTTCACATAGTTTGCATGCTCCCTAACACTTATCCTAAGGTTGACGCATCTCCCAGTTTGGCCAGCATACACCTTTCAGCATCTTAGAGGGATTTCGTAGACTACACCTTCTGCACAATCAAAAAAGGATGGATGGTGCCAATGCGTAGTGCCGCAGGCTTGCTCCTTTCTTACCTCTGGGTCGGGCATTGTGCAGAGCGTGGATAGCCTGTTAGGTGCGGTGAATACGACTTTTACATCGTACTGCTGGGCCACCTTTTTCAGGTTGTCTGAAAGCTTGTCTATATACAGTATGACAGCTACCTTCTGCCTGCGCGGTGATACTGTATGTTGACAAGCTTTCACACAACCTGAAAAAGGTGGCCCAACGGTACGACGTAAAAGTTATATTCACTGCACCAACAGGCTGCCCAAGCTCTGCAAAATGACCCACCCAGAGGTAAGAAAGCAGCAAGCCTGCGGCACAACGCATAGGTACCCTACACCCTTTGTTGATTGTGCAGAAGGTGTAGTCTACGAAATCTCTCTAAGAGGCGGAAAGGTGTATGCTGGCCAATCTGGGAGATGCATCAACGTTAGTTTCCATGCTCCCTAACACTTAACCTATGTGAAAAACGCGCATGAAGGGAAAGACTTTCAAGGTTGCCTGGCTTGTCATTGTTTAACATGAAGGATTGTTCACCTTACCTGCATAACATGTCTGTCATTATGAAAAGCAAATCGCGCTTCACTCGAGAAATTATTGAAGCGGAACATATTTCCTGGCTAGGGGGGGGAGGTGTGTTAGCATGCCATCGATACAACTCTCAGATAAAGAGATGGTGTTTCTACGCATGTGCAGCTAATGACGTTTGTGTAATGAAATATATGTGAAATTGGCTACAATAAAACCTGTTGTAAGTTTAGCACTCGTCCTGGTCGTTTCTTTGTGTCGTCCTTGGGTGTTATTGCGCTGCATGTCTTGTAATAACGTGCTGTGGCTTTTTTTTCTTTTTGAATCTGTTGTTTAAAAGGTCATTTTCCTTTTCAGTGTGTTAGATAAAGTCAGTCACAGGAAGGTCGCGACTATATTTTGATTTCAGCAACCCTTTATGTGACTTGACACAATTCCTTCACACGTTGCAACCAAGCTTATTTTTGAAATGTATGCCTTTCTTTCAGCATGGAAAAAAATCTTGCGTGAAACAAGGGGATAAGTACTGCTTATGCATTTGTACGATATTCCGACAGAAAGGTGAAAAGTAATAAATCTATGCTGTTATAAATTTTCTACCTAATCAACAAAATTTCTTAATGGGAATGAGACAAATTCATTTGCCTGCACTAGTCTATAACAGAAACAAGAAATTACAAACTTAGCTTTTAAGAGGGCCCTGAAAGGGGCCCAAGGGGGCAGTTGGTGTGCGCGTCCTCTTTTCTAGCACAGCCATCGCCGCACATGCCTGTCGGTGCAGCTGAGCACATATGCAGCCTGCGCAACTTGTTCTAGAGGTAATCTGCTGCGTGTGCAAAGAGTGGGCATGCTGACATGGCGTGGCATTATGTGCATTGTCTTCCCGCTTTGCGAGAACCGCTATAACGTGACAAAAGCAGCATGTGGCCATTTGGTTATCCCAATTCTGGTGTAATCGCACCACAAAAAGTGAACGAAGATGTGCACATATGACACAAGCCTCAGCTCTCACCTCAAGCTTTATAATCAAGAAACAGACAATATATAATAACAAGTGGTGAAATGATGCGATGTTATCTATTAAAATTTTTCGTGCAATGCAACTGATAGATGACTGATGCATTTGTCACGCTTTTTAAGTTTCAGAAGCCACAATTGCCTGGCATGTTGTCTGGTCATGATGCCTGTCTACAATGTGAGTTTTGTTGAACACAGTACTGCCGCCACATTTGTTAGTGTTTCACAATGCATGAGGGCAGGTTGTGTCACACAGATGAGTCATGCTCCCCCAATCATGCATTAATACAGCATCCCATCTGTCCAATGTAGGCACAACCTTTTGAGGACTCCAGACTGTACACAACACTTGTGGCCCAGTTTGCCAGATGCATATTATGCCGTAAGCCACAACCAACCTTCATTTTTTTACTTCTGCCTTTTTTTTGTCACAGCACAAAACCGTCCTAACAAGGGCCTGTGAAAAAATGATTTGCACAACTGAATTAGGCATGACGATGGATTATAATGAATGAGATGAGCCAAGTAAAAAGGGTCGCAGTTGTTTCGTATGCTTTTGTGCTTTTTCATGGGCAAAAGCGCATTTGGTCCCTATGGGCTAAATTCTTTTTTTTTCTGTGGGAAGCTTGTGAACAGAGATTTGCTCTGATGTGATAAAAAATACTGCAGCCAGGAAAACAATTTGGTTGTTGCGTGTGGCACGATTTGAAGGAGGTGATGCACTGTGCAACAGAGGTTGTGTACAGTTGGCCGTGGTCATCTTGTTATGCCTACATTGTGTATACAGCTATTGTATTAATTTGAGATTGGGGTGAATTGCGTTTGTGTCTAACAAATCTCATCCGCACATTGCAACATACTGCAAAAAATGTGGGTTCATTCTTGTGTTCCACAAAATTCGTTATAGCCTAAAATTCTGGAACTTGTACTTCATAACAAGCACAACGGTATGCGGACCCAAAGAGACACAGACTGGACGGGCGTTAGTCTATATCTCTTCGTGTTCGCGTTCCTTCCTGCTTGTTATGATGTCCAAGTTCTGTTATCACAAACAAGCCCAAACTTCTGCATTGAACAGAAATTATGACCAGAGAGTACATGAGATAATTAATATTTGGCAGATTCACAATTCAAAGGACAAATGCATCGCTCATTCTCAGTTACATTGGATGAAGAAATTGTTTTTGAATGAATGACGTCACTTCATATCACCACGTGTTATGTGCGATTTCTGTTTTCTTATTAAAGCTAGAGTTGGAAGTAGGCACTTGTGTCCTGCTTGTCGTTGTCTTCGTTTACTTTCTGTGATGCCATTAAGCCAGAATAAATCCATGACATGAACTGCCAGTCCATATAGCTCTACATTGTATGCAGTATGGCTGCTGGCCTGACTTTGACAAGTGCGAAGTAGCAGTAAAAACTTCAGAAGAGTAGAACTTTGGGCCAGTTGGTGATGCATATTAGAGTACGGTGAAGTGCAATAGATGGGACAATGTGAAGTGAGACAGACGGGTGAAGCTCTACTGACAACTGTGAACGTTAATTGGAAAATTTTGCTGCACCAGGACAATGCGTGCATGTCCCCAAGACACCCGAAACCAGCAACAAACAGAGCAGGCACAAAAAAAAAACAAGGAAATATGGCAAAAATTGCTAACAACATGTGCACGATCTCTTCTCCAAACGTGATAATTGGGAAGCATGTGTACGCTGTCAACTGCGCACAACTGGCGCAAGAGGCATCCAAAATGAAACAGAAGTAGAACTAGCTTAGCTGTGGCTACCTGTGAATAGCGCTTCTTTGTTTAAAGTGCCACCAAAGCCGTGCTAACACACGTATCAGATCCAGAATTGAAAATAATTTACAATCAACACTGCTTTGACAAGCTCGCATTCTAATTTTGTTTTTCCATGGCCTACAACGTCCACGTTCTTCAACTACATATAGGAACCGCAACATTTGCAATCCAAGGCAAGATCCAACCTCTTCTTATTTCAAACACCTGAAGTGCTCTCACAGCCTGTTGCTCAGGTACTGGCCACTCTGTCCGAGGTAAACACGACCGCTGCTTGAAGGAATTCTGCACATGACAGAAGTAGCGCATGGGACATACTGATACTCGTGTTTCGGCGTACAATATTTCCTTACGCGACTACTCGTAACACGTTTGCACAGTTGTGCCAACTTGCATGGTGCAGGAAACACAGGAACCACCCCATACTTCCCCTGTGACTTTCATTAAGTTGTGTGAAACCTTATGCACATAAGCGTTGCCACCTTGAGGCGGTGGATGTGTTGCTGAAGTTTCACGCAACTTAAGGAAAGTAGCAGGGATGTATGGGTGGATCTTGTGTTTTCTGTGCCATGCAAGTCGGCACAACTGTGCAATTGCGTCGCGGGTAGTCAAATTAGGAAATACTGTATGACGAAATATGAGTGTCAGTATGTACCATGTGCTAATTCTGTCGTGTACAGGATTCGTTTAACTGTGGTCGTGTTTACTTGGGACAGACTGACCAGTGCCTGAGCGACTGGCTGTTACAGTACTTTAGGTGTTTGAAATAAGGAGAAATGTGGGATCTTGCCTTGCAGTGCAAAAGTGTGTTATTGTGGCTTTGGGGGCACTTTAACCAAAGAAGTGCAATTCATAGGTAGCCACAGCTCAGCTAGTTCTTCTATTTCTGTTTTTTTTTTGTTTATTCCTCATGGGCCAGTCGTGCACAGTTGACAGCGTACACATCCTTCCCAATTACCATCACATTCATAAGAGAGTGTCAATGCGTTGTTAGTGATCTTTGCCATATTTCTTTGTTTTTTGGGCCTGCTCTGTTTCTTGCTGGTTTCGGGGAGTCGTGGGCGCATGTCCTGCTGCAGTGAAATTTTGCAATAAACGTTCAGCTGTCAGTTGAGCTCGTCCCGTCTGTCTCGCCTCACCTTGTCCCGTCTATTGCACTTCACCATACTCTAATAGCAGTAAGAAGAGCAACCAACTCACCCGAGCAATAATCAAAGCCCACAGAATTGCCAAATTGAAGGAGAAATGTTTCAGTGTAAGCCCTGTTTTGTGAACTCATAAGGAAATGGCATACTTGTTTGCAAACTAATGACCATGTGCATTTTCCATGCACATACATTATTGTGTGTAACTGCTTCCTGCTTCTTAGGTTTTTTATGGCTTTTATCAAGCGTTCCAGAGTACTTGACTGTTTGTCTGTTGTAAAATTAAATCAGTTGTCATTCAGCACAGCGTGTCATTTTCTGTAAGCCCTTACTTTGTCTTTGTACTTGGCGCTGGTCCCACCTAAATATGAATTTCCAAATAGCCTTTTTTTAGATTATAAACAGAATACTATTAATATGTATTTCATTACAAAAACTTTCTCAATTTTAGGAAGAAGCCCTGCTAACCCCAATCATGGTGTTAAATGAAGAAATGGCACTCCACATCCATAGAGTGCTTGATTTCCCCTGCTTCATGCTTACTTGTTGGCATAGCCAGTCTGTTAGCTTAATTTTTGTTTCTTCCCAATTGAATGCTCAAGAAAGGCACCAAAACTGTCATTCATTGAAAAAAATTGTGTTTGCAGACACTGCAATGCGCAAAGCCCTTGACCTCATTGAATGTTTTTAAAAGGAAATGCATCTTCTGTGTGCAGCAATAGGCTGAAGAAGACGAGGGCCAACAGGAAGGTTGCGACATTAGTGTTCAAGAGTTGGCCAACAAAGAATGTCCCAAACTGAAGCCAACATCTTTAAAAGGGAACAAATGGATTTAGCCTGAGACATTCTATGTACGACCAGCCAAGTCTCCTTGTCGAAACATGTGCTCTAGCCTGAGGTGTACATATCCCGTTCTACCACTCTCGATCAACAATACACCAATACAATTAGCAACTCGTGGTAAGGTCGTAAATTCACGTTCGAAGGGAATGTAGTGTGCACCCTGCAAGGTAGCATGAATAGTATGTTATTTACTTGAATGAAATGCAGATTTGCTTGCCAGTTACTTTATCCCCATGTTATAATTGGAAAGCATGGTTCCTAAGAGAGAATAATGATTTGAAGTTCACACAGTTTTGTTCCTTGATGTAAGTTCACACTATTACGGTTGCCACACTACCAGTCCTGTCTGCAACTGCATAGTAGTGTTCCGAGTATGCAGCCCAATTCAATAGAAGAAGTAGGCTGTTTCCTCAGAAAATGTGCTGCTGCTTCACAGCTTGATGCAGACAAGTATATTATATGTGGATGGTGACTGCAATAGGATGTGCTTTTTAAATAAGAGCGATATGGAGTTTCAAGTGCAATTAAATGCAATTTCAAATGACCTCGGCTTGGGGGATCACACGATGGGAGGCCAATGTGAGAAGGAAGATTTGATATTGTTACATTTGATATGTTACATTATATACTGTGACAATATCTTAGAACAAGGCACTTGAACCTGAGAAATCACGACTTATTTCATCTAAAGTTGCTACTGTTGGATATGATCAGGGAAGGTACTTATTTGTGACTCCATTTGCAACATTTTACAATGTTGGCTTAATATTTTGCACTGGGTAGATGAAAAAACCACTGCTTGCACAATATTCAACTAAACAAGGTAGCCATGCTAAACTGTCCATGCAGAACACAACTCATGCACTATTAGAAAATAAGAACGCAGGATGATCGTTTCTAAGTTTTATGGAAATTTTTAAAATTGCCTGTGGCAGACAGCATAATTCTTGTCCTTGAGCTGGACTATTCGAAGAGGCGGATTACTAGCACAAGAAATCGAAACACATATTCAATTAGTTAACAAAAATTTCAGTAATTAACTTCTTAACTGATTAGTTTACAGCACATACTGCAATTAACAAATGGTAGCCGGAGAGCATGCAAGACGTATCTACTTGAAATGCATTTCCAGGATGACACCAGTTTCGAGATATTTCCAAAGTGTGGGACGAAATACATGGGCGTTCTAGTTATTTTTGTGCTTCAATGCAGAAGATAGCAATTTGTTAAAAATGTAAGTTGATCAACAGTGCATTTTTAGGGCAAGTTTGATGGCGTATATCTGCAAACTGGCGTCATTTTGGAAATTCATTCCGAGTGGATGTGCCTTGCAAACTCACCAGCTACAGTACGTAAATTACAATATGGGCCGTAAAGTATTTATATTCAAAAGATAATTAGTGGATTTTTGTTAATTAGCTGAATATGTGCTGCGATTTGTCGTGAAAGTAATGTCCGCGTCTCTGACTAATACAACTAAGGACTATATGTATGATATCTGCAACAGGTTATTTTTAAGAATTCTGTAAAACATAAAAATGATCACCCTGTATATAGGGGACCCTTGTTTGGAACTTTCACAAATCTAGTCATAAACAAAAAGACCAAAGATCAAATCCCGGCCATGGCGACCGCATTTCGATGGGAGCGAAATACAAGAACACCTGTCTACTTAGATTTAAACGTACATTCAAGAATCCCAGGTCGTCCAACTTAATCCAGAGTCCCTTCCAACGGCGTGTTTCAGAATCATATGATGGTTTTGGCTCATAAAACACTATAAATAATTTTTTAATCTTTAGTAACCTGCTAAAAATGCAACGCAATCACTAGACCAAATTTTTTAGCTCGTTTGCGTGATGAGTCCCAATTTCTGAATTTAGTACTTAGGTATTGATCATCGTATGTTTTGTGCTAGTCCATGCAAAATACCACCACTGGTCGGCCTCATTCTACAGTCCACTGTTAATATTGAGTGGCTTAGTCTTGCAAGCTCAACATATGTATAGGCTGCAAAATTGTGGAATGTCTGCCCAAAGTAACAGTTCAAACACGTGGTTCTGTATTTATTGTTCAATATGGGACGAGATAAGATTTCTTAAATTATCATTTCTTTCGTTTACTAATTTTATTGTGTTAGGACATGCAGTATTATTAGTATTGACTGCATGTTTACGACGTAGTTTTTTTTAATCCAGACAGTTTTTTAATGGTACAAGGAATGCTTTCGATTTGGCAGAAAGAACATATTTTATTATATTTGTTACATTTGGTGCCTAATAAATTTTGTTCTCTTTAGCTTGTGTGTGTGTGTGTCGTGTATTTTTCTTTCAGCGAGTAGCAACTGCTCTCGAAGGCTCCTGCTGACTTCGGAGGCACTGCCGATTACTAGCATTTTCGCGACGACGAATGTATGGCAGCACGTTGGCCAAGAGGGGCTCTGCCATCAGGGAAAGGAAAAGGAAGTCGAAGAAGTGCAGCGACGGGTTCACTCGTCAATGGACCACGTGTGCGCGTGACTTCGTCAATGCCCAGGTCCGTCGATTGTGTCACGTGTGGCGAGCACGCGGCGAAATGTTTCGTGGCGGGACGCCGCCGCGCTTACGCAGTGGCAGACGGAATACAGCAGGCTAAACTGTCGGACGCCGGCGATAGCTACAAGCGTCGGTAGTGCGGGCCAAACGCACGCTCGGGCGGCAGCTCCTCGGACGGCCCCGTTCCCTTGAGCCTTGGTGTGCGGCGTCCGACATTTTGGCCTGTGGTGATCCGTTGGGTGCTGTGTAAGCGCGTGACTCATCGCCACCAAGCATTTCGCTTCGTGGTCGCCCCACGTAAACTAAAACGCCTTTAATTGCATCTATAAATTCTCTAATTAATACCAAAAAACGCCTTAAATGCCGCCTTAATTTTATCGCAAATGCTCCCATTTGGAAATGATAAAACTCCCATTGAGGCCTGCAACACCTCCCAAGTCAAATGGGGGTAAAGTGGGCATATTACGGTACTCCCGTAGTATGCCGAAGGAATGCCCACCTAAATGGGAGTTTTATCGTACGCCCATTCTATGGGAGCAAAAACATGTACAAATGGGAATGCGCTAGAGGACAAGTGAAAAACGCCCATCTGGGTGTTTTTCTGTTTATAGTGTGTATCGAAACTTCAAGCTTGGCTATCGGACTCCGTGCTTGGTAGCTGAACTTGAACCTTCTGGCACACACGAATTATGCCTGGATCGCTCTATGTAGTCATAATTCAAAGTATGTACAGCTGAGCCTGCCTTCCCTATACTGTAGAAATAAAGGGTGTACACCCTTTCAACACCTATGAAAATGGGTGTTAATGAGGACTAACACCCTAACACCCTTCATAATTTTTGCTGGACACCCTTCCTCTAGGGTGCTATAATAGCACCCCAACTGTAGGGTGTAGGAAACAGCACCCTTAGGGTGTCCGTCTGGCGACAAACTGATTTACACCCTTAAGGGTCTTAAAATGTTTAGTGTGTACTTTTGTGCTCTGATGTATAAAACGACGTTTTGTTGAGAAAGTGACTGGCACGCCAATGTATTTCTCCGCAAAGTTAGAGAATTATTGTCTCGACACTGGTGTCCATCGGGTGCCGCGACGCAGCAGAGAGGCTCGGCCTTTCTGTACCGACGTGGGAGCGGCCCGCTACGTGCTGACGGGGGTTCCGAGGGACAGTAATAAAGATTTATCATACCATACTATACTGGTATCAGCCTGAGATTTAGTTCAAAGTGGATGCGCACTCCACAGATAGAATTTGAAATTGCAACATGGGCCATAAGGTAATTGGTTAAAAGCTTAATTGGTTAATTTTGTCAATTAGTCTATTACCCATTTCCATTGTTTGTGCAAGTAATGCCCGCCTCTTCGAGTAGACGAGCTCATGAAGTAGAACTGTACTATCTGCCTCAGGCCATCTTTAAAATTTTGTAACTGTTCGCTCAAACACCTTGTATATAGAATTCACTCAGCAACCGAAATGAAGCCAAGCCGGATTCACTCAAAATCAGAATAAATAGAAGTCTAGAAGTCATGCGCAGCAGCACTTATACGCGAGCTCAATGTACTAATAAAATAAGAAAGGGTGTAGTTTGGCCCGGAAGGCGAAGCTGTATTAGTGATAGCGAAGTAGAAGACAATTACACGAAGGAAGATTCTTACCATGTGAAACCGTGTAAGGATCGCACCCGTGTAAGGGCCGCACCCATAACTTGACAGTAGTTAAAAAAAAGACATCCAACCGAGAAGCAATCACGTTCCGTGCGCTGATTCTGATCGGGCTCAACAGCGAATTGTCACGTGCAGAATACTTTCGCGCGTCGCTACTGGATGTCGAGAGGAGGCGATCGCGGAGGTTTACGCCGGATTCCATACTCGTAGTTGGAAAAAGGAGGTCAAATGGTCCGGTGCCATAAAAGGCTCGTCAAAATTGCGACAGAAAAGTGTGGCCCTTACGCGAGTGTATACGTTACAGTGGCCATATAAATTGTAGTAAACATTCACCTAAAATTAAAATAGTAAGCATAGTGGACATCAGTGGCGCACCGACGGGGGGGTTTCGGGGGTTGTAACCCCCCCCCCTGAGGCCGACTTAACCCCCCCCCCCTTTTGTTTAACCCCTTTGCGTTCCTTGCTCATTTGAGTACTGCAACTAAGATGCCAGACGCGCAATCGTCTGCACACTCGCAAAAAGTGCATTTCTTGACAATTTTCCGTGAAGAAATTGAGATTAGTGCTGTGTAGATGGTATTGGCAAAGTGTCAACCCCCCCCCCCCCCCCCGTGGCAGAGATCCTGGGTGTGCTACTGGTGCACATAGTAAGCACGGATGATGTAAACCTGTAAATACCTCACTGGATGACCTCGAGCACTCGCTTTCAGAACGCAAGCATTGTGAAGAACGCCGGCTGCGAAGGCCAACGGTTCGTATAGCCGCGCGATTCACCGCAACTCGCAAAGTTAGATTCATCATCATTATCTGCCTATTTTTTGTCCACTACAGACGGCCTCTGTGACCGATCTGCGATGACCTCTGTTTCTTAACTCTGCAACACTAGGGGCGCAGAAAGACAGCCCGGCAAGGAAGACAGCGCGCATGAAGTTAGCAGCCATGCCTGGTCGCCCTTTATCATTGCATCCATCAATGATTACCAACAATTAGATATGGCACCCGGGCCCCATAAGCATCAGTCACGCACAGTCATTCACAGTTACGGCAGGGCTAGAGGAGAAGACGCGGTCTCTCCTTCGAATTCGCGTTGGATTACGTGACCGATAACTAACCCGAATATTGAGCGCGTGGGAAATAATGCCCATCAAGCCGCCATCCTTTTCGGGTCACTGTTACGTGCTTGTTCCCGCACACATAGGGTATGGGTCGCTCATGTATACGGCTTTTGGATTTAATGCGGAACATCACGGTGACGACAACCGCGACAACTTGCCGTAAGTGTAGACTTAAGTGCTTTCGCCATAAAGCTAGAATTAAAAAAATTGTTAGCAGAGGGAATATATATATATATATATATATATATATATATATATATATGGGCAGGTTTCGGAACGCTGGTCGGGCACCAGCCCCCCCCCCCCCCCCCCCCGGAAAAAGGTAAACTTTCCGCCTATGCTCTTCTGTGTTCATTATTGCGCAATAAAGCACATTCCAATACGCGGCTGCTATTCGTCGGGGTGCCGCCACGAGTCCACTGGCTAACTGCACTGCTGCTAACTGAGGGCAATCGCGTTTGGTTTACGTTTAGCGCGGCGTAGACACCAAAATCGAAAACTTGAACTGCGCGCCACAGTGACGTTTTGAAGTCGGAGCGTTGTGGCCCCACCCCACTCCGCAGTAGCCTTCGCAGTGCAAGGCATTGAAGAAGGGAGGGGAGCACAGCAGAGGCTGTGTTTGATTGCCAATAACTTCGCTTCTGCTGAACGCATTGAAGTATTTTTTTCGGCGAAGTATTTCTGAAATAGCATATTTTCACCTCAAATGTTTTTCTACACTTTGACAAAACGTGGTTCAGGGTCCCTTTAATTACTTTTCTCCACCTAGCGGGTTTCCGCGGAACATTTTACGTCAAACACTTGCCTTTCGTACAAGTTGATGAATTCGACTTCGCCCTGCCCTCTGCTAGCCGCGTGGCTAGCTCAGGTGGTAGAGCGCCTGTCCCAGAAAAGCGGTGGTCCCGGGTTCGAGTTCCGGATCACGACGAATTTTAACAGCGGAGCTTTTTAATGCCTCATTCACAGAGCCGTGAAACACTCCGTCGCGTTACCGTCACGGCGCCGTATTGCGTCAGGGGAGAGGGTTTCCTAGTCGTCTTCCCCTCAAAAACGAGTTGCCGGCGACGCAAAACAGTGCTTTACGTTTCCGTCGCCAGCACGGTGACGGTGGTGGTGGTAGAAACCTTTATTGCCATTGATGGTGGGGGCGAAGCCCCCTACATGGCACTTGGGTGCTCCCATACTGTGAGGACGCATCCTTACAAAGCGAATGAGAGCCCTTGGAGCGCAATCTTTCTCATAGCACTGGAGATGATCCCGCACTTGTCTTGGGGGAAGTGTAGGTCAAAAGAGTCTCCCAGTAAGACTCCGCCACGTGTCTGTCATAGGGGATGAGTGAAGGTGGGGCATGTGAGGATGGTGTGTAGGAAGTCTCCTGGTTTGCCGGAAAGTTTGCATGAGGAGGGGAAGTGGTCTAGGTATCGTGCATGCAGCAGTAAGGGGTACAGGGTAGTACGAGTTTGTAGTCGTCGCCAGTGTGCGGCCTGCGCTATGTCTAGGGATGGGGCTGGGGGTGTGTATTCCGTTCGTTCGTCCCGGTAGTGCGAAATGATATCACTGAAAGAAATCAGGCGCTCCCCGGCCCGTAGAGGGGGCTCGACTCCTCCTGCCCGGAATGTGAGACCTCGGGCTAGGGAATGAGCCTCCCCATTGCCAGGGAAGCCGGCATGTGCTGGCGTCGAGATGAGGGTTATGGGGCGCCGAGGCTGCCAGAAGCGTAGTAAGCTAGCAGCGGTGCGGGATGTTTAGCCGTTGGCATAGTTGACAATGGCAGATTTGGAGTCAGTGATAATTTTGTTGGCAGATGTAGAGATGAGAGCAAGCGCGATGGCTGCCTCTTCTGCCTCTGTAGTGGAATTGGTGATGATTGAGCTGGAGGTTAGAAGCTTTGCATGATTGTCCGCTACCGCCAGGGCCATACGGGAGCCTGACGTTTATTCTGCTACGTCCACATAGACCACATCATGGTCCTCACTTTACTGTTTGTGGAGGGCCCAAGCCCTTGCTATTCTGTGGTTCCCATGTCGCTCAGGGTGCATGTTCTTGTAGATGGGAGGTATGTTGAGGTTAGAGCGGAGGATAGAAGAAAGGGAACCCCCTCGGTAGGGTGTGTAATTGCGGTTAGGCTTAATTGGCATAATAGAGCATGGTCAGCGGCTGAGATAGACGGGATGGTTTTGCTGTAAAGGTGGCTTCTGTAAGTTCCTCAAAGGTGTTGTGGACACCGAGTTTGAGGAGTCGGTCGTTGGATTTGCTGGGGGGGGGGAAGTCATAGAGCCATTTTCGTGGAACTCCGTTGGAGCGCGTTTACCCGGTCTCTCTCCTTCTGTATGGAAGGGCATATGTGGTCCGGCTTATGATGTAAGCCTGGGTAAGGCGAAGTGCGTTTCGCTCACGTAGGCCAGCCCGGCGGTTCGCTATCCGGCGAATAAGTTGGGTGGTCTGTTGAGCGTGTGTTAGGAGAGTCTTTATGACTTCTCCGTGCGCGCCGTGGGAGTGTAGAACCAATCCCAGCACGCGGATTTTGGATACTAGTGGGATAGGATGGGTACCTAGCTTAAGGGAGATGAAAGAATGACCGAATCATGCTGCTTGGGGCGGTAGAGAAAGAGCTGTGATTTGGAAGGGGAGCAGGTCAGGCCGCGCTCCTGTACATATGTGTCGATGGTGTTTAGTGCCAATTGTAGATGTTGTTCTATTTGGGCGTCACTGCCGCGGTTTGCCCAGAGAGTGATGTCATCAGCGTAAAGGCTGAAATGGATGTCGGCGATTTGAGCTAGTTGTTGGGGTAAGTGAAGAAGTGCTATGTTGAATAGAATAGGGGAGAGGACGGCTCCCTGCGGCGTACCTCGTGCTTCCAGTGTTATGCCTGGGAGGTGGTGGTCGCCGAAGGTAAGTGTAGCTGTGCGGTGGCTGAGGAAGTCTCAGATGTAGTTGTACGTCCTGGCGCCCACTGCCAGGATTGTAAGGTTCTGTAGGATAGCTTAATGTGTAACGTTATCGAATGCCTTCGTGAGATCCACACCTAGGATAGTTTCGGTGTCGTAGGTTTGGGAATCTAGAGTGCGATGTTTTAGCTGTACGAAGACGTCCTGTGTGGAAAGCTCAGGACGAAATCCTAACATACAGGTGGGCATGAGATCGTTGCCTTCTAGGTACTGGCAAATCCTGGTCTGGAGTACATGCTCCATCAGTTTGCCAACTGAAGGTGCGAGGGAGATTGGTCTGAGGGAGGTGAGCAGAGCTTTCCCAGGTTTGGGTGTGAACACGACTTTGGCCGCTTTCCATCGCGGTGGGAGGGCACCCTCTTGCCAGCACCTGTTAAAGTATTCGGTAAGGGCAGCAATGGATTGGGCGTCGAGATTCTGGATTGCCTTGTTATGCACCCCATCTGGGCCGGGGGCTGAGGACGTGTTAATTCTCTGGAGTTCAGCCTGAACTTCTGCTTCTGTAATGGCCTTTTCAAGGAGGTCGTTAGGGGGGCCTGCATAGTCTGGGTGTGTTACAAGATGGTATGTGGTGAAGTAACTGATTTAGAAGTTCTTAGAGGAATTGCGGTGCAGGTGTATTGGAAGTATGTATGAGTTTGGTGTGGTTGTGTCTTTGGGTGGTCTTAGATTGAGCGGAGTCTGTTAAGTGCCTAATGAGGTTCCAAGTCTGCGGTACACTCATATTGCCATCTAGCGTGTAGCATAGTGATTCACAGTTTTGTCGTGCAAGAGTTGCTGCGTGCGTCTCTATCTCTTTGTTGAGACGGCGAGGCAGCGTCTAAGTGTTCGCTTCCAGCGCTGCCTTTGCCAGCGTCGTTCTAGGCATGAGTCGTGAGCTGTGGTAGGGATAGGGTTGTCCTGTCCTTCAGCTGCTTCAGGCTTCTTACGTCTACTTGGGGTTGAGTCCAGCTTTGGGAGCCGGCTTGCATAAGAATTGAGCCGGGACTCAAGATCGCTATAGCGGTCAGAAAATCCTTGGCTTAGCACGTTGAATCGGTGATTAAGAGCAGCACTGTCTTGTGTTATGTGGATAACCGCCTCTTTGAGTGTTGCACATTCCTGGTAGATGCGAGTGATAGCGTCCTGCAATTCTGCCTCAAAGCGAGCAGCAAAGGACTCAAGCAGGGTTGCAATGTCGTCTAGTGAGATAGGGGTGGAGGGAGGGGCCGTTGTGCATGGAGTTGAATTTGTAGAGGATTCCGTGTCAGCCTCTATTGCTAGCGAGTCAGGAGAGCAAGTAGGGTTGGAGTGGCTGGGAAAGGTATGGTTGTTGGGTGGGTTAAGGAGAGGAGGCTGAAGTGCGGTTGGAGCGGGGGTAGGTGAAATGGGAGATCCAGTGGCAAGAACACTTATCTTGGCTTCCAGTTTGGCGACGCATTGCCGACAAGCATCGGCTTCTGCTCGCACTGCTGTAGCTTCTGCTTTGGCCGCCGCTGCCTCCTCCTGGGATTTCGCCAGGGCTTGTAAACTGGGATTCACTGTCATGGATGTCGTGTGCTTGTGAGAAGAAAGGGCCGTGTTGGTTGGGCTGAGTGGGTCCGAATGACAATTGGGGAAAACTGTCCCTGGATGGGATTGGTTCCTGCTGCTGCGTTTCTGAGTACCTTGGCTGTTTCCGCGGCTGGTGAAGGTTTTGTCCTTTGCACGATCTCGTTGCGGTAATGTGAGGGCGGCCCTCACACAGAATGTACTTGGGCGTACAAGGAGGGTCTTGTTGCGGATGCTGTGTTCCACAGCGCGGGCAAAGATTGGTCTTGGGGCTTGGGCATACGTCGTGACAGTGACCCGGCTGTCTGCAATTGGTACAGACATCCGGACTGCCGCGGTATAGGGTGCAGCGCTGGATGGCTCCTATGTACTTGATGGAGCGCGGGACGGCATTTGCGTCGAAGGTGATTAGGATGGAGTGTGTATTTCCCATGTGTCGGGCTGCTAGTATGGTGTACTCCGGATTTATTCTGACCAAGTCTTGGTAGAGTTGCGTTGGGGTCTCGTCGTGATAGGCATTTGTGATGACTCCTCTGGTAGCCCCCGGTTGGGGTGCCACATAAGCCGTACAAGGATAGGTTTGTTCTCCAATTGCGAGGGAGGTTAGCGTCTTGAGAGTCTCGGCTGTTGGGACGTGTGTCGTTGCCATGGTGAAAGTATTGTTGGTCGGGTGGGTTCGCAGGCAGAAGTCGTCCAGTAGAGTGATTCGGAGCTGGGTCTGCACTGCCTTCCTAAGTCGAGGTGTTGGGACGTCTAGAAGTCGTAGTTTACCTCGCGGGCGAACGTCCACGCGAATAGCGTTGTGTGGGAGTGGTGGCAGCTGCTTGCTACGCTGCACTGTGAGGCGCGGCTCCTTGGTCGCAGGTGGTAGGCGGGCCGGCGTATTGCCGCTGCGGGTGGCGGCTGCTGCGTCATGCGCCGCGTTCGTGGCGTTCGGGTTAGCTGTCTCGGAGGTAGCGTTGCCGGGGTGGTGAGGTGGTTTCGGCGAACTGGCTGGTCGGGAGGCGTAGGCTTTATGCAGCACTGGTGTCCAATCGTCTGACTGGAGCTCTTGTGCGGCCTTCAACCGTTACTTCCATCATAATAGCTGGCGTCGCCGGCGGCGTCGGCGGAGAGGTAGAGTCCGGGTGAGGCTTAACGGGGCAGCTGAGTGTCTCGGTCCGATAATCGTTCTCAGCACAAAAAAGGTCGGATTTCGCCCGGAATGGGCGGTTTCCCTGTCTTCCTTGGCACTTATGTCGCTTCTCGAGCAGATTAGTGGCCGTAGGAGAGATTGGGTAGGAGCAGCACGTACCGTTTGCCGGAGCCGACGTTGCAGGCATCCGCTCGCGTTGGCCCCTACGCGGCGTTCCCGCACGGTGACGGAGGCCGCCCGTTCAGTAATGACCAATCATGAATTAAAAAGCTGTCGCTAAATGCAGCCATTTTACAAAGCTGAAGCTGGCAACAGCAGCGGCTGCTGATTTGTTTACATGCGTTTCCACGTGTGGCACATCGAAAACTCAGCTGTGCGTTTCGGTGGTGCACAAATCTGAGACACGGACAACGCCGAAGGCCGAAATTGCGATTCCTGCATTTGTTTCGCCCCCGCGTACTTTTTCGGCGCCAAGCTTTGCGCGCTTGTTGCTGACTCCGCTTGCCAAGCAAGAACAGGAGCACAGAACCGCTCGGCATCACGGAAGCAAACCCGTGGTACAGTGTACTAAAATATACTGTAGTGGGCTCAGCGGCGCCGGGCGCGTGAAGCCGCCGATGTCAACTTGGAAACGAAACTATACATTGAAATCGAGAGTGCAACGCCTTGTGCGCCACAAGGAAAGCGCATGTTGCTACACACTCAAAGAACGGCGTCGTACCGCCGAGATCAGTGTAGCGTCCGCGACCGCGTTCGCGCCCTTTGTGTTTGCTTCGACGCCGTGGTGCGCGCTGTGCATGTTCGCGGCGTCTCTTTGCTTGTGCAGCAATATGCGCTTTCCCTGTAGCCACCGCCTCTGCGCAGTGAGCACACTACCTTTTTATTCTAGTACACCATTCCTGTGGTTGTTGTGGCTCATTAGACGATTTATTCTTAGTTTACGCAAACATTAAACCAACATCAAACTATTAAATAGATTCAATGCGTAATCTAGCTCATATTTCTCTAGGTTTAGGTGAACATGGGACCGGTAAGTCAACACGGTACGAAACCGTGCTGCTGTTGAAGTCACCACCGCCGTCGCCTACTCGTACACTGCTCTGTCGCGACTGCTGTACGTTTTTTTTTTGACGTGACGGTGACGCGACGGAGCGTTTGACGACTGTGTGAATGAGGCCTAAGCCTGGCGTTAGTCCGTCCTTCGCGGAAAAAAAATGTGGGCCGATCCTGGCGGTAGTGCAGAAAGAGTCCAAGAACAATGGCACATACCCCTGTGAACTGGCGAAGATTAGCCTGGCTTAGTCTAGCTAAGCTTGGTTGGGACCACATCGTTGTTAGGACCACGGTGTTATAATTACAGGTTTAACGACGGAGCGCCGCCGCCATGCACTCGCTGCGTTTACCTTTGGTACCTCCGCTCCATCAAGCCCCGAGATGGCAGGATCGGTCGCATGGCCGAGATCCGGGCGAGGCGGCCCCTATTACCCATTTGTGGACGAGCGGTTGCCGCCTAGTCGAAGCAGTGGTTGCTATGTTGCGCCCTTGTTTTCATTCGTAATGTGCGATGACAGGCTGTGCTATTCGTGTGAGCAAGCGGTGAAATGGGCATGAAGTGTTTTGTGCCACGGTGCAATTTTTGGCTACAAGACCTGCACTGAAAAAATGTCGCATTTTTCTGCACCCGGAGAAGCGGACCGCCTAAAGATATGACGGCATGCGATCCCGCGCAAGGACCGCGTGCTGCAGTCGCCTGACTACGTGTGCGAGAAGCACTTCGAGCCGAGGTACGTGACGAAGACGTGGGAAGCAGTTTACAAAGGACACGTTCTTGTGAGTGCACCACGAAAGGCGGCTTTGGCAAAAGACGCCGTGCCGACGAAGTTTCCCGACTGCCCTGCTTACTTGACAAAGAAAGAGAAAACCATTGACTTTGTGTTAGATGACTTTCTTTCTTTCTTTTCTTTCTTTCTTTATTACACATATACCTTTCATTTTGCAAGATACGCACAATCTGTATGGTCCCATAGCCAATGGCTAGTACGGGGCCGATTTAGAAATATACATATAAGAAAATGTCATACAATTTGGTATAAGTGTTGTCAATTTGGTTAACAAAAAATACAAGAAAATACAACACTTCGCAAAATACACAAAAATAACTGAGTAATAGTAGTACTTAGATTTGCTAATAAGAACATGTTGTGTAAGTATTAGTATTAATCTATTCGGCAGGTTAACAAGGAGAACAGGAAAATTAGGCCACTTCGTAATAAACACATGAAAACCTTGATGAATCACAGTTATACATGGTCTAACCAAAATAGAACATAAATATCTATCAGTTTAGGAAACAGAGATAATTACTTCAAAGTAGTAACTTTTCATTGCTGTCAGCAAGTTCTGCGAGTTCTTTATATAGTGCGGAATACCATTCCAGGCTTTCGCACCAGCGTACTGTTGCAGTCGTTTGCCATAGGCGTTTTTTATTGGCGGAATATTTAGGTTACCAAAAGTTTGGTTCCTGGTGTGGCGTAGTGGGGTGGAGAGTAACGAATTGGGGAATGGCTCGTTGTGTCTTATAATATTGTTAATACATGTGGCTAATCGAAATTCCTGTACAAAATCAAAAGGCAAGATTTTTAGCATAGAGAACAGGGCTTTGGTTGGTCCATGGTATCGCGAGAAAGTTATCGTTTTTGCAAACGTCTTACTTGTTCAAGGTAGGAATTATATGTCAAACCCCAGGATTCTACATCGTACAGAAGGTGGCAGTTCACTGGAGTAAAGTTCAAAACTTGGAGTAGTGAAGCGTCCAAATATTCACGGGCTTGCACGAGGGCATAACAACTTGAAGCAAATGTAGAACAGACAGCATCTATCTGAAGCTGCCAATTTAAGCAGCTATATTGAAGGACACCAAGGTAAGAGAAAGAGTCAGTACGTTCGATAAGGCAATTCATAGGCAGAAAGTTTTCATTTTTCCGGGGGGGGGGGGCAACCAGCTTTCCGAATGCTGCCCATATATATATATATATATATATATACATATATATATATATATATATATATATATATATACTAGGTGTTTCAGCGAACACTTTCAAAAATTCTTAAAGGTTGCCAGTGGCAAGTAGCACAATTCTAGTTCATGAGCTGGTCTACTCGAAGAGGCGGACCTTACTTGCACAAGAAATTGAAATGCATAATGGAATAATTAACAGAATCAGTTTTTTAACTAATTACCTGATGACCCATATTGCAATTTACAAATTGTAGCCGTGCAGTTCGCAAGACGGGTCCACTCGCAACGAATTCTCTGGATGGCACCAGTTTCGAGATATTACTTCCCTAACTTTTCGGAGAAATGCATTGGCGTTCCAGTTAGGCTCTTAACAACACGTCGCTTTTTGCATTGAAGCAGAAAATTAACTGGAACGCCAATGCATTTTCCCGCAAAATTCGGGAATTAATATCTCGAAACTGGCGTCATCCGGAGAATTAATTTCAAGTGGATCCGTTTTGCCAACTACACTGCTACAATTTTTAAATTGCAATATGGTCCATCAGGTAATTAGTTAAAACCCTAATTAGTAATTTTTTAATTAGTCGATTATGCATTTCAATTTCTTGTGCAAGTAATGTAAGCCTCTTCGAGTAGACCAGCGCATCAGCTAGAATTGGGCTATCTGCCACAGGTAACCTTAATCAAATTTTGAAAGTGTTCGCTGAACCACCCTGTATATATATATATATATATATATATATATATATATATATATATATATACCCTCTGCTAACAATTTTCCATTTCTAGCTTTATGGCGAAAGCCATTATATCGACACCTCAGGCAAATCATCGCGGTTGTCGTCGCCGTGATGTTCCGCATTAAATCCAAAAGCAGTATGCATGAGCGACCTATATCCTGTGGTGCGGGAAAAAGCACGTAACAGTGAGCCGAAAAGGATGGTGGCTTGATGCGCATTATTTCCCACGCGCTCAATATTTGGGTTAGTTGTAGGTCACGTAATCAAGCGCGAATTGGAAAGAGAGAACGCGTCTTCTCCTCTAGCACTGCCGTAACTGTGAATGACTGTGCGCGGCTGAAGCTTATGGGGCCCGCGTGCCATATCTAATTGTTGGTAATCGCTGGTGGATGCAATGATAAAGGGCAACCAGGGATGGCTGCTAACTTAATGCACGCTGTCTTCCTTGCAGGGCTGTCTTTCTGCGCCCCTATTGTTGCAGAGTTAAGAAACAGAGGTCATCGCAGATCACTCACAGAGGCCGTCAGTAGTGGACATTAAAATAGGCAGATAATGATGATGAATCTAAGTTTCAGAGTTGCGGTGAATCGCGCGGCTGCACGAACCGTTTGCCTCGGCTGCCGGCGTTCTTCACGATGCTTGTGTTGTGAAAGCGAGTGGTCGAGGTCAACCAGTAAGGTATTTACAGGTTTACATGGTCCGTGCTTACTATGTCCACTATGTCCACTATGCTTACTATTTTAACTTTAGGTGAATGTTTACTACAATTTATATGGCCGCTAGAACTCTTGTAAGGGCCAGACTTTTCCATCGCGATTTTGACGAGCCTTTCATGGGACCGGGCTATTTGACCTCCTTTTTCCAACTACTAGTATGAAATCTGCCGTAAACCTCCGCGATCGCCTCCTCCCGAGATCCAGTAGCGACGCGCGAAAGTATGCTGCACGCGACAATTCGCTGTTGGGCCCGATCAGAATCAGCGCACGGAACGTGATTGCTTCTCGGTTGGATGACTTTTTTCATATTGGCTGTCAAGTTATGGGTGCGGCCCTTACACGGGTGCGATCTTCACATGGTTTCACAGGGTAAGAATCTTCCTTCGTGTAATTGTCTTTACTTGGCTATCACTAATACTGCTTCGCCTTCCTGGCTAAACTACACTTTTATTTTTTTAGTACTTTGAGTCCGAGTATAAGCGCTGCTGCGCATGACTTCTAGACTTCTATTTATTCTGATTGTGAGTGAATCCGGCTTGGCATCATTTCGGTTACTGAGTGAATTCTATATACAAGGTGTTTCAGCGAACAGTTTCCAAAATTTTTAAAGGTGGCCTGAGGCAGATATTACAATTCTATTTCATGAGCTCGTCTACTCGAAGAGGCGGGCAATGCATAATCGACTAATTGACAAAATTAACAAATTAAGTTTTTAGCTAATTTACCTTATGGCCAATGATGCAATTTACAAATTCTAGCCGTGGAGTGCGGATCCACATTGAACTAAATCTCAGGCTGACATCAGTATGGTACGGTATGATAAAACTTTATTATGGTCCCTTGGAACGCGCGTCAGCACGTAGCGGGCCGCTCCCACGTCGGTACAGAAAGGCCCAGCCTCTCTGCTGCGTCGCGGGCCCGATGGACACCAGTGTCGAGATATTAATTCTCTAACTTTTCGGAGAAATACATTGGCGTGCCAGTCAGTTTCTCAATAAAACGTCGTTTTATGCATCAAAGCACAAAAGTATGAAAAGAACAAATTATGGGATTTTACGTGCCAAAACCACGATCTGATTATGAGGCACGCCGTAATGGCGGAATATGGAATAATTTAGACCACCTGGGTGCCCTTAACATGCACCTAAATCTAAGTATACGGCTGTTGTAGCATTTGGCCCCATCGAAATGCAGCCGCCGTGATTTGATCCCGCGACCTCATGCTTAGTGGTGCAACACCATAGCCACTAAACAACCACGGCGGGTTAGCGCAAAAGTAACTGGAACACCAATGCATTTTTCCGCAAAATTCGGGAAATATTATCCCGAAACTGGTGTCATTCGGAGAATTAATTATAAGTGGATCCGTCTTGCCAACTCCACGGCTACAATTTGTAAATTGCAATATGGGCCATCAGGTAATTAGTGAAAAACTTAATTCGTGAATTTTTGTTGATTAGTCAATTATTCATTTCAATTCTTTGTGCAAGCAATGTCCGCCTCTTTGGTTAGACCAGCTCATTAAATAGAATTGGGCTATCTGCCACAGGCAACCTTAAATAAATTTTAAAAGTGTTAGCTGAAAGACCCCGTATTTATGGCCTCTGCATGCAAGAGGCGATGTTTCCATCCCTAATGCGTAAATGTTGTAAATAACTAAAAGAGCTTTTTTTAAATTTTATTTTGTCGCCAGTCGTTAGCATTGCCTACTGGAAAAAGAATGAATAATGAGACACATGTCACTCACGTGCTTTTCACACGCTGCTGATAGAAGACTCTGCCGAAGGGGTCACTGAAGTCTGCAGGTTTTTTTCGGGGTCAAAAAAGCACGCAAAATAATTTGAAGCGAGGTGAACGTACATCAACATATTCATTTTCTAGGTATAGGCTATCCATTCAGTTGACTACCTCCTTCTCTTTAAAAATAGAATAAACTTTGTCCTTTGTATATATTTAAATATATTGTGGCTGTGCGTGGTGCTCTCAGCGGAAATTTAAAAAAAATGTTAAAGTGAGGAAACACGAATGAGGTGACCACCGCTGGTGCTTCTAATGCGCTTGTCCTCCTATTGTCAGGATTTGCCGAAATAAAGCGAAAGTTTAAATTAAAAGCCGTCCACGTCCGCGCCAACAATAGTGCCGTAAGCTTTTAGCCACAACAAAAGTGAAAATGTGGAGGCAACGCAAGAGAATCCTCAAATTATGTCGATAACAGAACTCCGGTAACGATATTTTAGGGGCGCGGGGCGGGGGGGGGGGGGAGGGGGGGCTCGAGCCCCCCCCCCCCAGTAGTCGGCGCCTATGGGGCAATTATTAATACGTAATAGCATATCTGGAAGACCTCTGTAGCAGAGGACGTGGCCGTTAGTCAGCACTGTGTAAGCCTCACCAGTTCTTCTAACATCACTAAGGCCAATAATATCCCAGGAAATGCCTGATAATTCTTCAAATAGTCCTGCTGAGCTAGCCTCACTCGAGAGGGTGCGCGTGTTGAACGTTGCCAGGTTCAGTTTCCATTGGCGGCCTGTCTTGACCCAGAGATACTTAGCACCCTCTGCCGCGTAGCAGGTCTGACCGCCGCCTTGGTCAGGTGCTCCGCAGCCACTGGGAACTGAGGGCCATGGATTAATTGTCGGACTCATGAGGGAGGTCATGAGAAAGGGAGTCATGAAAAAGAATCCGGGGTAGGATTTGTAGTTCATAACAACATAGCGGGCAACGTTGATGAATTCTACAGCATTAATGAGAGGGTAGCAGTCGTCGTAATAAAGCTGAATAGGAGGTACAAAATGAAGGTAGTACAAGCCTATGCCCCAACCTCTAGTCACGATGATGAAGAAATAGAACAGTTTTATGAAGATGTTGAACTAGCAATGATAAAGGTGCAAACTCAGTATACTTTCGTCATGGGTGACTTCAATGCAAAAGTGGGGAAAAAGCAGGTTGGTGAGCAAGCAATTGGCAACTACGGCATCGATTCTAGGAATGCAAGAGGAGAGGTGTTAGTACAATTCGCGGAAAAGAGTAGGCTCCGAATAATGAATACCTTCTTCAGGAAGCGCAGCAGCAGGAAGTGGACCTGGAAAAGCCCTAATGGAGAAACAAGGAATGAAATAGATTTCATACTCTCGGCCGATCCAAGCATAGTATCGGATGTAGAAGTGTTAGGTAAGGTTAAGTGCAGTGACCATAGTTTAGTGAGGTCTAGGATTTCTCTCAATTTGAAGAGAGAGAGAGTGAAATTAGTCAAGAGAAAACAGGCCAACCTAGAGGCAGTAAGGGTAAAAGCAGACCAATTCAGGCTAGTGCTTGCAAACAAATATGCAGCTTTAGAAAAGGAAGATAAAGACAACATAGAGGTAATGAATGAAACCATAACTAGGTTGATCTCAGAAGCAGCAATTGAAGTGGGAGGTAGGGCACCAAGGCAACCAGTTGGTAAGCTCTCCCAAGAAACAAAGGACCTAATAAGGAAACGACAGAAGATGAAAATGCCCAACTCAAGACATCAGATAGAATTCGCTGAACTGTCAAAACTAATCAACAAGAAAAAAGTAAGGGATATTCGAAAATATAACGTGGGAAAAATTGAGGAAGCCGTAAAATATGGACGCAGCATTAAATCAGTAAGAAGAAAGCTTGGCATAGGACAAGGCAAGATGTATGCCCTGAAAGATAAGCATGGTAATATCATCAGCAATTTCGATGACACAGTAAAAGCAGCGGAGGAATTCTATACTGACCTGTACAGTGCCCAAAACAGCCAAGCTACTTTCATTCAAAATAGTGATGAACCGGATACAGAGGCTCCTTCTATAACTAGCGATGAATTTAGGATGGCCTTGAAAGACATGACCAGGGGAAAAGCTGCTGGAGGAGATGGAATAACAGTAGATTTAATCAAAGATGCAGGAGATATCATGCTTGAAAAGCTTGCGGCCCTTTATACGCAATGCCTCATAACTTCAGGTGTACCAGAGAGCTGGAAGAACGCCAACATTATATTAATCCATAAGAAGGGAGACGTTAAAGAACTGAAGAATTATAGACCCATTAGCTTGCTTTCAGTATTGTATAATATATTCACCAAGATAATTTCCAATAGAATCAGGGCAACACTTGACTTCAGCCAACCAAGAGAACAGGCTGGCTTCAGGAAGGGATATTCTACGATGGATCATATCCATGTCATAAATCAGGTAATCGAGAAATCTGCGGAGTACAATCAACCTCTCTACATGGCTTTCGTAGATTATGAAAAGGCATTTGATTCAGTAGAGATACCAGCAGTCATAGAGGCATTGCGTAATCAAGGAGTACAGGAGGCATACGTGAATATCTTAGCAAACATGTACAAGGATTCCACAGCTACCTTGGTTCTCCACAAGAAAAGTAGAAAGTTACCTATCAAGAAAGGGGTCAGGCAGGGACACACAATCTCTGCAATGCTATTCACTGCATGCTTAGAAGAAGTATTTAAGCTCTTATACTGGGAAGGCTTAGGAGTGAGGATCAACGGCGAATATCTCAGCAACCTTAGGTTTGCAGATTATATTGTCTTATTCAGCAACAATGGAGACGAATTATAACAAATGATTCAGGACCTTAACCGAGAAAGTATAAGAATTGGGTTGAAGATGAACATGCAGAACACAAAGTTAATGTTCAATAGCCTGGCAAGGGAACAAGAATTCAGGATCGCCAGTCAGCCTCTAGAGTCTGTAAAGGAGTACGTTTATCTAGGTCAATTACTCACAGGGGACCCTGATCACGAGAAAAAAATTTACAGAAGAATAAAATTGGGTTGGAGTGCATACGGCAGGCATTACCAAATCCTGACTGGGAGCTTACCACTGTCGTTGAAAAAAAAGTGTACAATCATTGCATTCTACCGGTGCTAACATATAGGGCAGAAACTTGGAGGTTAACAAAGAAGCTCGTGAACAAGTTAAGTACCGCACAAAGAGCGATGGAACGAAAAATCTTAGGACTAACGTTAAGAGACAGGAAGAGAGCGGTGTGGATCAGAGAACAAACGGGGATAGCCGATATTCTAGTTGACATTAAGCGGAAGAAATGGAGCTGGGCAGGCCATGTAATGCGTAGAATGGATAACTGGTGGACCATTAGGGTTACAGAATGGATACCAAGAGAAGGAAAGCGCAGTCGAGGTCGGCAGAAAACCAGATGGGATGATGAAGTTAGGAAATTTGCAGGCGCAAGTTGGAATACGCTAGCGCAAGACAGGTGTAATTGGAGATCGCAGGGAGAGGCCTTCGTCCTGCAGTGGACATAAAATATAGGCTGATGATGATGATGATAATAGCATATCATTATGTGGAGTAGTTTTAGTTCGGGAGTGGAAAACCATATATTTTGTTTTATTGGGATTTATGCTAAGCTTGTAAGCAGCAAACCAATCAGCAACTTTGGCTAGTTCTGTATTCATTTTTACTTCTGTATCACTAAATATTATCACCGGTAATAATTAGGGTGGTGTCGTCAGCATACATGAGCATTTCGGCGGTGGTTAGTACTTGTGGTAAGTCGTTTATGTATAGCAGTTACAGCAATGGACCTGATACAGAACCTTGTGGCACACCTGTTTGTATGGTTTGAAGGGAAGAAGTAACGTTATAAATGAGAAGTAACAACCTGCCAAATACTTGTCAGGAACATAAAGTAGACATCATGGCACAAGTTCTTCACTACTGTATAGGAGTACGGATGCGGCAATATTGCAAGCAACTCAAAAAGAATGAGAGCAACAAATCTCAAATGTTGCCCAAGCTTTCGAAACTAGTCCAGTGAGTTGCTGCCTCAAAGTTGAAGTGAATAGTTTTCGTTTTTCACGGATTTTCAATACTGCTTTCCTTTTGAGTTGAAATGCTGTCTTATTCTTTTTGTGGCGAAGCAGTGAATTAAAATAAAGCAATGTGTTCACGAATGAATGTATTTCTACATCACTGTAATACAAGGTGCCGTTTTTGAGTTCATTCACGCCGTGAGTTGGTCCTTTTCTATGAACCATCCCTACCTGCGTGTGCCGTACTTCTCTCCCCGTGCAAGACCTACGCTTGTAACAATGAGAGTATTTCAGGTTTTTCGTGCTAAAACCACGGTATGATTGTGAGGCACGCCATAGGAGGGCTCCGAAACTTCGACAATCTGATGTTCTTAACGTGCACTGACATCGTACCTAGCCCAAATATGTAGCCAATCGATAGCTAATAAATATGTAATCAATAATCTATCAATAATCAATGAAATCCGGAAAATGCTGGGGATGACTTGGTAGTGCTTAGCCTAGGCTAAATACGTGGCAAATACCTTGCGATAGCCAATCAATTGTTAATCGATAATCGATGAATAATCAATAAATTCCGGAAAATGCTTGGGATGACTTGGAAGTGTTTAGCCTAGCCCAAATACGTGGCCAATAGCTTGCGATAGCCAATCGATAGCTAATTGATAATGGGTTAAGAATCTCTTATGGAATAAAGGAGATGCAAAGACAGTACCGGTTCCTGCGCCAGCTGATCTATTATCTGCCTCGTCGTCTTCTCCCTGTCCACGCCTGCAGTCCAAGCACGCGAGCCTAACCGAATCTCTTTCTCTTCATTACACTCGGTCACGCTGCCGAAGTTAGCTCAGGGGGTTGCGATGGCCAGCTGGTGATGGGAAAGTAGAATCGACAACACTTGGGAATGGGAGTCGTCCTTAAGGCCGTCCTGTACGCAACCCGCTTCTCTGGAGGTCGGCACTGAGTGTTGTGCTCGGGTCGCATGCTTCGCCGATGATTGTCTCGTCGCATTTGGTAAAGCATGGCAGGCCGTCTTGGACACTGACCCACCGTCTGCCTCGCCAAACGGGGACGGTTGCACTTGTCGCGGTCATTTGCAGTGCGTCGGGTTAGTATGTCATGTGTTCGAGGTAACGACGGGGCGAGTTTCAATGTGGATGTGTGACGCGACTTGCGCTTTCGCAGCGTTGCAGCTGCCGGTCCAAGGCACTCCGAGGGGCTCGACTTGTCAGGGCTTGGCAAAAAGTCGCGTGTAACCGAACTGTCCTGGCCAAAAGCCGTGCCATCGGAAAGAGACATTTGGCCTGCGATGTGTGTTGCGAAAGTAGGAGTTGCGGGTCTAATAATGCTTGAAACAATAGACGGCTGTGTGTGAGCCGAAAGCGATGGTTTCTCGGGCTTCTGGTCTCTTGTGGGTCTCTTGCTGTTTCTCAGCGGCGTTTGCAAGTATTCGGCCAATGGCTGCTTAGAAGTCAGGAGTTGTGATTCTTGTGTGGAGCTTGGAGAATTGCGTCGCCAACAGTAGTGTATGGGATATCACCTTGGACTCTGGCAGTGATGGTGTGGTGCCTGATGCCGAAGCAGAGTCCAAAACCCGCGGCGGAAAAGTAGCTTGCAACCGTGGTCTACACCGTGGCAGGCCGCAAGCCTGCCGACCAAAACCTTGTTGAGTGCAGCTGCAGTGGCGAGATCGTGCTCCTCCCGAGCTTCGCGGGGTTGCAGTCGCAGAAGATCGGCCGGCATAGACGGCCATGTTCAAGTAGGAGCGGTGGTCGCCATGGGCTTCCCACCGTCTTTGCTAGAGCCGACGGCGAAGCCCGGTGAGCCCGCGTCTCCGGTTGGGCAGCCTGCGGACCTCTCTGTCCAGAAGTTGCTGGCCACCACTGCCGCTTTAAGGTGGTGCACCTCAAGATCTCAGGCCGCAGAGCAGTGCTGGCCGGGATCGTCGCAGGCATACGTGAGCGGGCCGAAAGCAGTTATCCGAGCTGCACATCAGTCAGGCCAGGACCACTGCGTGACGCCTTCGTAGTTGCCCCAAGCCTTAGTGGCCCCGCAAAGTCGTTTTGATGAAACCAGCTATCTTTCGTGGTCTGGCCAAGCATGCCGATCACCCAAGGCATTAGTGTTGCGAACCCAAAAGATGGCGTCGCCTTAAAAACCGCTAGACGCCGGGATTTCCACGAATTCCGGCTGCTCGAAGCCGCATCGCAGCTGCCTCAACTCCGCCGTACTGCCTGTCCAGCGGCCTGAGGAACCAGGGCCGGTGGTCATGGACAGGCGGTCGTTGTGGTAGTACGGCAGCCGGTTCTACCACCAAAGAAGCATCGATGGCATACCTTGGTGGCTTGGAGATTGATATAGTGCCTCGGAGGATATCCTCTCCAAGGGAAGCGTGGACGGCGTTGCCAGGCAGGGCAGGTTCAAGACGGGGAGGCTGAAGCGCTCTCAGTGAGAGGTTGCAATGGTGCAACCGCCGAGGGATGCCAAGTTGTTCGTCCTAAGTGCGAGCTGGTGTCTCAGCTTGGCGATGGCTTGGACGAGATCACCGGTAGAGTCCTGCCCTAGAACCACCGATGAGGCTTGGACGCCAGCCCTGGAGTGGGTGGTTGCGACGGTGGTAGGGTGGCCGGCTTCATAACCAAGGATGTGTGGACGGCGTTCTAGGGTAGGAGGGATCCCGGACGCCGAAGTACCGTGAGGATGATGATGATGAAAAAACTTTAATTAACACGGAGGAAGCTTGAGGTGGCCCGGAGGAGGCCACCTCTCACACTCACTAGGTGGGCTCCTCATTACAGGAGCCCATTGGCGGCCGCCGCGGCTTGTGCTCGGTCGACCAGGGCCTTCTGATTCGCCAGGTCGGAACAGCCGAGCAGGGCTGCCTCCCAGTCCTCCCGGGTGGGGTTTGGTTTTGGGGTGAGGTTCGGGGTTTATTGGCATGCCCACACCATGTGGAAGATGTCCGAAGACTTCTCCGCACAGTGCGGGCATTTTCCTGTACAGGCAGGATCAAAGTGCTTTAAAACTGCCGGGCACAGCAGTGTTTTGGTGTAAAGGCGGAGGAGTTGTACGTTCCTCTGCCTTTGTAAGGCCCTTACAGGGCTTAGGATAAATTGCGTGGCCGAATTGGTATAGTTGAGTAATTTCTCGAAAAGTTAGGGCCGAATTGGGTTCGGGATCTATTTCGGAAGGGTCTGAAGGCGTTGCCCGGAGAGTGAGCGCGCGGGCAGCGGCGTCTGCCGTTTCGTTGCCTTCGAGGCCCATATGAGCAGGAGCCCATACGATCATTCGAGACGCGGGGGCCCCGAGGTAGTCACTGTTTTGAAGGATGCGAGACGCAATGAGAGGAATGTACCCCTGTTCAATATTTCTGCAGGCCCCTCTCGAGTCGGTAATGATGACGCGCGAGTCCTGGTCTGTGGCAGCTAGCGCGATGGCAACTTCCTCCGCGTGTGTTATGTCTTGAGCTCTGAATGTTAGGCCATTCACCGCGACGTTTTCATGGACGACTGCGGCCGTGTACCACCCTCCATGGTGAGGGCCGGAGGCGTCCACGTAGAAGATTCCGTGTTTGTTCCCATAGTGGCGGGCCAGTGCCTCCGCCCGCGCAAGGCGCCTGCCACTGTGGTCGTCACGTGTCATGTTGGCCGGAAGAGGCCGCACGTGCAGGGCGTATCTCCAGACTTCGGGGATGCGTACGCGCTCTTCCGTCAGTGTTGGGTGCTGGATGTGTAGTCGGGCTAATAGGCGGCGTCCCGACGGCGTCTTTGAAAGTCTTGTATATTGATTTGTCAAGTGTGCCTCCCGGAGCTCCGCGAAAGTGTTTACCATCCCCAGGCCCATGAGGCGGTGGTTGGACGTGGTTATCGGGAGATCAAGGGCACGCTTGTACATCTTCCTGAGAATCACCTGAGGGCGTTCTCGTCATACTTGCGCAGGTGGAGGTAAGGAGTCGAGTAGAGGACTCGACTGGTCACGAATGCATGCGCCAGCCGCAAGGCGTCTTTGCACCGTAACCCCCCGCGTTTGTTGGAAACCCGGCGGACCATCCGGCCCACCTGGTCCCCCACCTTACGCAATTTGGCTGTTGTTGTATCAACTCGTGTGTGTTTGTGGATAAAGAGACCAAGCACTCGAATCTCATCGTGTTCGGGTATCGGGCCGCTGGCCAGGAATAGCTCCATTTTGGTGGTGCACTTAGGCGACGGGCGAATGTGCACAAATTCGGATTTGAATGGGGAGCACTGAAGGCCGCAGCGGTGGGCGTAGACGTCCACGATCTCCGCCGCTTGCTGCAGGTTGGCCTCAATGTCTCCAACCGATCCGTGTTTGGCCCAGATGGTTATGTCGTCGGCGTACAGCGCGTGCTGGACGCCTTCGACCTTCGCCAGCTGAGCCGGAAGCTTCATCATGGCCAGATTAAGAAGTAACGGCGAGAGGACCGCGCCCTGTGGGGTACCTCTCGTTCCCAGTTGATAGGGGCCATGTTCTTCGTCTTGGATTCGGATGAAAGATTGTCGATCCGAGAGAAATTGCTTGACATACTGGAATGTGTTATGTCCACAGTTGGTCTGGGAGAGATGTTGCAGGATAATTTCGTGTGTGACATTGTCGAAAGCCCCCTTCAAGTCTAGGGCGAGTATAGCCTTATCGTTGAGGGGGTATTCGACAGGGTTGAGAATTTCTCGGTCGAGTTGAAGCAGAACATCCTGCGCGGACCGGTGCGGGCGGAAACCAAACATGGTGTCTGCGAATGCATTTTGGGTTTCCAGAAACCCAGACAGCCTGTCCCGCACCATGGTCTCCATCAGCTTTCCCGCACAATACGTGAGGGAGATGGGGCGGAGGTTGTCTGTGTTTATGGCTTTGCCGGCTTTTGGAATGAAAGTTACCAGAGCGGTCTTCCATTCGATTGGGAGGGGTGCCTCACCAAGCCAGATCGAGTTGATGAAAGCGAGGAGGGTATCGTAGGTGGGGTCGGGAAGATTGGCAAGCAGTTTCACGGTTATCTTGTCCCGTCCCGGTGCCGTTCCTCGTTTTATTTTAGCTAGGGCCGCCTTCAGGTCATGCAGCTGGAACGGCTGATCCAGCTCCGCGTTCTCTGAACCTGCATACGAGTACGCGGGCCCTTGGGGGTCCTGTTGAGTGCAAAGGTACTGGTCGCGTAGTTTGTACGCTAATTTTGAGGTATCTCCATCCAAGCTATGAATATCTCGTTGGAGATGTTTTTGTGTCTCGGCGCGTGTTTGAGTCGGGTCAATTAGGGCGCGGAAGAGGCGCCACGTGCTCCGGCTAGACATTTGTCTGGCCGCCGTGTTACAGCGGTCCACCCAGTTCGAGTCGGCGAGCTGGGCCGCGTACTCTGCCGCTCGCTGGGTGAGCTCGGCGATACAAATTTTGAGTTTTCTGTTATGTTTTTGACGGCTCCATCTATGGACGAGGCTGTGCCGCGCCTCCCAGAGGTGCAGAAGGTGATTGTTCACCCCCGGCATTGCCTCCGAGAGTTGAATTTGGGTTTCCGTCGAACGAAGGTGTGTAACCAATTCTTGTACCCACGCGTGGTATCCTTGTTCGCGGATAGAGGCCGAATTGATGTATCTTTGCCGGAACTTATTCCAGTCGGGGAGCCCAGCTTGTGCGTGTGGTCTTGCCAATGGTTTAGTCATTACGGTGGTAGTGATAAGGCAGTGGTCACTCCCGAGAGTTTCCTCGGTGTTGGCCCATTCTGCGTGTCTAATGTTTTTGGTAAAGGTAAGATCCGGACACGTATCCCGGGTCGCGGAGTTACCCACCCGCGTTGGATATGCAGGGTCGGTGTGGAGAGTCAGGCCCAGCGTGGACGTAAGTTCCGCTAGCTTGCGTCCACGCTTCTCCTCACGCACGTACCCCCAGAGAGTACTGTGGGCGTTGAAATCGCACACAATCATCAGGGGGTCCCTGCCCGCAGCCTTTAGAGCGCGGCTAAAGAGCGCTGCGAACGTTATATTTTTTAGTCTGGGGGAACAGTATATGTTGAGTATGTGGAGTGGTGCATCGTGTTTCTTGAGCGGAAGAAGTGTAACCATCACATACGAATATTCAGTTTCAAGTTCCAAGTCGACTAGATTAGCTGTATAATTTTTATGCACACAGACACAGGAAGAGGGGTCCTGCTGAAAGGTGATGTAGCTTGTAAGGCTGGCGCCGCTCCCTGGCTCCTGGAGGGCAACCACCGCCGGAAGCGAGTCGAGAGTTGAAAGGAAATGTCGGAGATTCGCCCGCTTCGCGCGGGACCGGAAGCCCCGACAGTTCCACTGGACAATGTGAACAGGGGTGGCCGAATTGTTTTTTGGGGGGCGCCTGATCTCAGGACTGCTCGCCATGGTCAGTTAGGCTGAGGTTGGGTTGTATTGACGCTGCTCCGGAGCCAGCACTCACAAGGAGGGCGGAGTCCTCCATACCGGAGAGCGAGCAGCTGTCGTCATCATCTACCTCGGGGGTGCGTCTAGAAGTTTTGAGAGGGTGGCCGGATACGTCCTTGTAGGGACCGCCGGGCCTGCGCGAGGGGCACGAGGAGTGCGCAATTTGTTGGGCAATCATCGCGGGAATTGTGTCTTGCAATTTTGAGATGGCGGTAACCATCATTGAGATTTGGTTTTCCAAGGCGGCGAATCGGGCGTCTATGGCCCCGAAACGGGCCTCGAAACGGGCCTCGAATGCGGCCTCCGCGCTTGTTGCCGCCTTCGGCTCCACGAGCTCACTTTCCATTACCTCAGTCGCGGGGAGGGAGGGAGGGAGGAGAAAGAGGCTGGTTGATTTTGGATTTTAATTCGTAAATTTTTTTTAGCAGCATCTCGTTTTGGGCCCTGAGTGCTGCTATTTGATCTTGCTCGGCGCTCCGCGCGCTTGGGAGGGGAGTAAGAGGGGGGGAAGAAGCAGCCCCGCCCGAATTGCTCACCTGGCGTCCGTTTTTGACGGCATTGACCCAGGCCCCGGTTTTGCCGTGCGTCTCCGCCGCTCGTTTCTCCAGGCCGCCGTGTGGTGGCGGCTGGTCGCTTGGTTGCCCAAGATGGCGGCTTTTGTTCTTGGGCGTCATTTTCTGTTTCCCGCTCTTTTTGGCGGCCATCTTGGGTGTGCGGAATTTTGCCGCACAGTCGCGAGAGTTGGTGGCATGGGCACCACCGCACACAGAACAACGGGGAACACAGTTGTGAGGGGCCCGCACTCCCTCCACTAGCGGAGCATGGAGTCCGCAGAGTCCACACGTGTTCGGCTGCAGGTTTGGACATGCATCCGCGCGGTGCCCAACGGCCCCACACTGGCCGCAGGCGGGTATAGTTTTGTAATAGTTTTGCACAGAGACGACCATGTTGTCATAATGCACGTAACGGGGCTTCTCCTTACCCGCGAAGGTGATGCGTGCCTTGTTGGATGTTCCAAATTTTCGGATTTCCACGATGGTGCCGGCACGCCAGCACACTCGGTGTTGAAGAGTTTCCGTGGTGTCCGTGTTACGGACCGCGATCACTCCGTGGCACGTGTTGCCGCCGTCTTGTCTCAAGTAACCTTGAAGTGGGACCGATCCCTTCTGGGTATTCACTGCAAAGTTCCCGATGAGCCGGTCGGCCGCCTCGATGTCTGTCCGGGGTATGCACGATGATGATGTTTTGGTCTCGCGATGGCAGAACGGAGGTGGCGCGGGCCCGTTCCGGCCCGAGGTACGCCGAGATGGCGGTGCCATAGCCGGTTTCCGTGAACACCTCGTGAAGAGAAACACGTTCTCTGGGCTTGATGACTATAACGTAGTCTTCGGGAGCAGGTTTGATCATTGGGCGCGGCTTCCACTTCGTGAACGCCTTGCCCTTGCGTCCCGTGGCGCGCGTCGCGGGAGCGTTCATGTTTCCGACCGATGAGCCGGCGGCCGGGGCGGCGTTGGACGCCGTCATCTTGGCTTTGTCCTGGGAGCGGCGTTCGGCCGCTTGAAGTAAAGCTTGACTCCGAATTTTCGGAAAAACCGTCGAATTTGCGTCACCGGTGGTGGGGACCGTGGTCCACGCCATCGCCTCAGGGTCGTACGCGCGCAATTGGAGCGCGGATTCCGCCATTTTGCCCTCGGAGGGCTGATTCCACCCGGCCGGGCGTCGGCGTCGCTAACGACGGCGCCGACGTGGTCGGTCGAAAAACGGCCGTAAATTTGAAGAAAATGGGCCCACCTGGAAGACTTTGGTATCCAGCTGTTCGGCTCGATGTTCCGGATCGCTCGATGCCAGTTTTGCCTGGGTAGGGTGATTTGGGCCGCGGCCCCAGCCTAAAATCGGCGGAGCCGACACAACACACGTTTCCTAGCGTCGCGCGCTCGCAGCGCCCCTTACCGTGAGGAGACACTTAAGGCTGGAGCGCCTGAAGGCAGGTTCATTGTAGGCTGCGCCATTGTAATGGAATCAAGGAGACACATGGACAGCACCTAATGATGATGATGATGATGCTTCAATAAATGGCTGAGCCACTGTGGGGGATCGGCCATGAACCGGGTGGTATTATGATCGAAATTTAAAGTAAATTATTTATAAATAAATAAGTAATAAACAATGAGAATAAATGAATAATTGAAGGTCAGAAATGAAGCGATAATAAAATAAATAAGTTGTCTATACTAAGTTAGTCAGCTTTGCCTAGATAGAAATAGTAATATGAATTTAATAATAAAATAAATCCAGTAAAGGATAGACGTAAATTTTGAATAATAATAATAAATATGATAATAAAATTGTGATTTTGTGACTTTACTTTCTGAATTTGCTAAATCTATAATTTATTGAAGGATAAATCAATCAATCATTGAAAATGGGAAAATATTATTAAGGCCATCTTTTTGTGTCACATAGAAAATTATAAATGGCTCGGCAAACATTCCTGTGGCTATATCCTAACACTGTGGCTCCAAGTGAGAGTATAACTGAACTGCTTAACGGCAGTCCTAGATTACGAAGTGGGATTTCCAAGCATCGTTGCCGTTGATTAGAAAACCGCTGACACGATAATAAAAAGTGATCGATAGATTCTGGATTATTGCAAAGGTAGCATAATGGGGATGCCGCCAGACCACATATGTGCAAGTAAAAATTTAGTTGTGTAATACGGCAACGCAGCCTTGTAAATGTTACTTCGAATTGGCGGTTAGGATGCCAATTTCGGTTCCAAGAATAACTTAGATGTTTTAAAGCTGTAGATTTTGCTAATGCGAGGCTTTTTTTTTGTCTTCGGCAGAAGAAAACTGCCTATATCTATCTGGCTGCAGTGATATGCGCCGCACAGATATCGCCGGACCTTTTAAAGAAGCTCGTGCTAAAGAATCAGTTATTTCATTAAGTTGGATGTCTTGGTGGCCTCGTACCCATACTAAATGAACTAACTTTAAATGGGGTGGAGCTAATGTATAAAATCAGTGTTCCCAGGTTTGGCTATATATAGCCAAATTCGGCTACAGGAAAAAAATTTTGGCATCGACTTGGACGAGTTGGCTATGTGGCTATAATTGGGCTACTGAAAATCTGAGGCTTGGCATTGTTTGGGCTATAAGTGCCGCCCCTAATCTACGCTCCAGATGTGGCTCTGATTATGTAGAAGCTAATCGCGAAGGCTAACATGGCTATGCTCAGGAAGGGAGACCAATAACATAGGGTCAGGGCCATCGGGCGATCGTGGCGCCGAAATGAAAGAAGGGAAGCACGGGTGCATGACACACACCAGTGCTTTCATGGCCATGTCTTCAGGGTGAAGTATCGCACCGGGCACAGCTTTCGACCTGCTCTACGTTCCTCGCGTGAAGCTTTACTGCCATTTTCCTTCTCCTGCTAGATGAATTTTTGTTCGTGCTTACATTCGAGATTCATTTCGATAGGTAAGATAGGATCCTCCTCAGAGAGGAGAGTCCAAACATGCGGAAGTGGGCCAAATATGCGAGAACGTATAAAAAAATGGAAACAAGTCCCCGGGTTCTGGTATTTTACTTTTAGATGCTTTGCCCGTAACGTCACGGATGCAGATAGTCATTCTGCTAATATCGAAGCATGTTTGCCACGATGACTTCAGGGCACCACGTCACATGAATTTCACCCACCGTGTTAGCTTAGCTTGTGAGGTGTCGCGCTGCTGGATCGAGGACGGGGGTTTGATTTCCGGCCACGGCGGCCGCATTTCGATCAAGGCGAAATGTGTACTTAGAATTTGGTGTTGAAATCGAGGGTTCGACGGAAGCCTGTCTGGTCGGGATGAAACATGAAGCAACAAAACGACAGACACCGAACAAAATAAAAGCTAAAAAATAATAAAAACTGAGTAAAAGACGTTTCGGCTTCGCTACGGAAGCCTTGTTCACAATGGGGTGAAGGAAAATTCGTTGCAGCTTATGTACTCTTGAGCACGTGACGCAAACAGCGTGTGTGCGACTGGGGGAGGGTTCCCTCACTTCGATTGAGCGTGTGACGTGTTTTTTGTATCTCCAACGACTCTAGATAGAGACGTGATTTCAAGTTTCTTTCTTGGCCGATAATTCTTGACTTTTCCCAGTCAATCTTGTGGCCTGTTGGATCCGTATGTTCGGCAAGGGCATTCGAAACTATTCGTGTCTTCTCGACATCGTTCTGATGCTGCCGCAGACTCCGTTTGAAGTTGCCCGATTCACCGATGTACGCGTAGTCGCAATCTGCGCAGGGTATCTTGTAGACCACGCCAGGAAACGATTCTCTCGGAAGCTTGTCCTTACCGCCCACGAGTGCGTGCCTCAGCTTACACACAGGCACGTGTGCAACCTCAACGTCATAAGTGCGCAGCACACGAGACAAGGCCTAGCTTATCCTAGGAACGTAGGGTATGGCATCACGTTTTCTTGGTCGCGGATTAGCCGGTCGGACGGAATCAGATGCAACAGGCCACAAAATTGACTGGGAAAAGCCAAGAATTATCGGCCAAGAAAGAAACTTGAAATCACGTCTCTATCTAGACTCGTTAGAGATACAAAAAACACGTCGCACGCTCAATCGAAGTGAGGGAACCCTCCCCCAGTCGTACACACGCTGTTTGCGTCACGTGCTCAAGAGTACATAAGCTGCAACGAATTTTCCTTCACCCCATTGTGAACAAGGCTTCCGTAGCGAAGCCGAAACGTCTTTTACTCAGTTTTTATTATTTTAGCTTTTATTTTGGTCGGTGCCTGTCGTTTTGTTGCTTCATAGAATTAGGTGTACGTTAAAGAACCCGAGGTGGCCAAAATTAATTTGGAGTCCCCCACTGCGTCATGCTTCCCAATGATATCGTGGTTTTGGCACGTAAAAGCCCCGAAATTATTAGAGAGTTTTAGAATAGGGACCCCAAAGGAAGAGCGTTGAAGCCACTGCGCATGCTTAAGACGCAAAATGTGTTTGGGTTTTGCGTCGGGCATGCTATTTCGTCGGTTTAGCGGGAGCCCCAAAAGCTGTCTCCTTTATATATATATATATATATATATATATATTGTGAGCATTATATTACCCCTTCATCTTCTTCATCTGTATATACTCATCATCATGGCCAGCGTCATTAGCTTCAGCGCGCGGCCTGCATAATAAACCGTCGAGGTTGAACAGCTGTCTCGCAAGTGGTGGAGAGTGCTCTGAATCCCTTGGTCGTCTACGACTTCGAGTTTCCCTGGAGCTTCGTTCCGGTCGCTTTCAGACACCAGCTTCGGCAAATTTTCGGCGCCCCCAACGTCTGCTCTGAGGTAGCCAAGAAAAAGCTTGATGCACGCATGCAACTTCCCGGGGAAACATACACCTCTTATATCGAGGACGTCCTCGCCCTTTGTCGCCGGTTTGACGCAGCCATGACTGAATCAGATCGTGTTCGTCATATCCTCAAGGGCATTGCCCACGTCGCGTTCAACGCACTGGCCATCAAGAATCCAAATACTGTTAACGATGTTATCGCGACTTGCCAGCATCTGGACGCCCTGCAGGCCATCCGTTTACAACCTGTCGCCTGTGACACGCCTCCTTACTCGGATACGGACCTGCGTGTCCTGATTCGGACTCTCATACTCGAGGAGCTCCAAGTGTACGGCTAGCGCAGTCCTCCCGTTCTTCAGCCGCAACCTTCGGTTCCTGTCCTGCGCGACATCATTAAAGAGGAGCTGTCCTCCATGACCTGCACTGTGGGCTGTGCCCCTCCTTCGCCGGCGCCCTCGTATGCTCAGGTTGCGGCTATGCAACCAGCGTTCGTTCAGACAATGCCTCCTGCTCCTGCTACTCCCAACCATCTGGCGACTCTGGCACCTCATGCATCTGCCACAGCATATTACCCTACCCGGCCGTCGCCCCGCCCCATTTGTTATTACTGCGGTATTCGCGGGCACATATCGCGCTTTTGTCGAAGACGACAACAGGACGAACGCCATGGTTACGATGTTTACGAGCGAGACCCGTTGCCTCTTCCAAGTCCCCACCAGCACCGGCTTTCCCAACGCTCACTTACTCCGCCTCCAAATCCCGAAGAGCCTCGCAACTACCGTCCAGGGCGCCGCCGCTCGCCTTCCCCTCTCCGACGCTCGACATCACCTCTGCTACCGGCCTCTCGCACTCCTGACTACCAATCGGAAATCTAGATGGTGCAGTTTTTGGAGGGAAAGCTGCATGGCCCGCACAGACTACAATGCCTTCAGTGTGCCCGGCCAATACTTGATTAGTGTGTGTAGAAGGTGTACCCGTTCCTGCATTGATTGATACGGGTGCAGCTATTTCTGTTATTCACGCTGACTTGTGCTCTCGTCTACGCAAGGTTACTACACCTTACAAAGGAGCTATTCTACATGGCGCAAATAATGTTGTGATTCGGCCATCGGCGAAATGCACATTTCGAGTTTCGATTGACGGGATTCGCCACCATATTCAGTTCGCAGTGTTGACTTCCTGTGCTCACATGCTTATACTAGGGTGGGACTTCCTCTCTTCCGCGTCCGCTTTTATTTCGTGCCGTCAACGCCTCGTTAACTTGACCGACACCGACAATTCCGACGACGTGCCCGACCCGCGCCTTCGCTTACGAACTGCTGACGATTGTATGGTGCCTCCTGGCCGCGAACAACTTCTTCTAGTTAACTCTGACATCGCCGATGGTGACGTTTTAGTTGTACCATCAGCTCGTTGCCTATCCAAAGGGATTGCTCTGGCACCTAGCCTTGTTCGCTTCACCAACGGTACGGCCACTTTGGCTGTACTCAACACAACCACTGATCCAGTGCTTCTTCCTAAAGGCGCTGTTGTCATTTGCGTCTTGGACACTCAGCCTGTCTCTGTGCTTACCTCGACTACTGCTGTTTCACAGGCACCTACCACTATAGAGCCAGCCCCTGCTTCTGTTCTCGCTAGTGCAATCAGCACTGATATAATGCACAGCAGACGGAAGAGTTACTGGCGTTGTTATCCAAGCATAAAGCCTCCTTCGACGTGCACTCTCCTCTTCTGGGACAGACTTCTGCAACGGCTCATCGCATACACACAGATGGAACTTCCATCGTGCGCCGGCGGCCATATCGTGTTTCTTTCGCCGAACGCCAGATCATCGATACCCACGTTGCCGACATGCTGAAACGCAGCATCATCCGCCCTTCCTCAAGCCCTTGGTCGTCACCTGTCGTTTTGGTGCGTAAGAAAGACGGCTCAGTGCGATTTTGCGTAGACTACCGTGCCTTGAACAAAATAACCCGCAAAGATGTATATCCACTTCCCCGAATCGATGATGCGTTAGATTCATTACAAGGCGCGGAGTATTTCACCAGCCTTGATCTACGCTCCGGATACTGGCAGATCCCCATGCACGAAGAAGACAAGGAAAAAACTGCCTTTGCCACTCCCGATGGACTTTACGAATTCCACGTAATGCCTTTCGGCCTGTGTAATGCTCCCGCCACATTTGAGCGGATGATTGGCGCCGTACTACGGGGCCTAAAGTGGAAGACTTGCTTATGCTACCTTGACGACATCGTCATATTTTCGTCGACTTTCCATCAGCACTTGCAGCGCCTCGACGAAGTCTTGACATGCCTCTCTGCTGCTGGCCTTCAGCTGAATACAAAAAGTGCCACTTCGCCAGCAAAACCATTAAAGTACTCGGACACCTTGTCAGCAAGGAGGGCATTCGACCTGACCCCGATAAGATTACCGCTGTCCTGCGCTTTCCCAGGCCTCAACGCGCCAAAGACTTGTGTAGCTTCCTTGGTCTAGCCTCGTATTTCCGGCGCTTCATACGTAACTTTGCCACCATTGCGGCGCCGCTCCATCAACTACTTCCTTCTGGAGCTCCCTTCTGGAGGTCGGACGAATGCCAAACTGCTTTTGACGCCCTCAAGCGTGCCCTCACGTCCGAACCTGTGCTTTGTCATTTCGACAACACCGCACCCACTCTTCTACATACTGACGCCAGCGGCCATGGTATCGGCGCTGTTCTTCTGCAACGTCAGCAAACTTCCGAAGAACGTGTGGTCGCATACGCAAGTCGCACGCTAACACCTGCAGAGAAAAATTATACGATTACCGAGCAAGATTGTCTTGCCGTTGTTTGGTCCGTCCAAAAATTCCGGCCTTATCTGCATGGCCGCCACTTTACGGTCGTTACTGATCACCACGCCTTGTGCTGGTTGGCGACGGTAAAAAATTTAACGGGTCGTCTCGGCCGTTGGATACTTCGTTTACAAGAATACGACTTCGACGTCACCTACAAGTCTGGAAAGAAACACCAGGATGCCGATGCTCTCTCTCGTTGTCCCCTACCACCGACTTCAAACACTGCCTGCTTACCACCTTCCGTGAGCAACCCGCCGGACGTCTCTCCCGCATTTCCTTCACTCGCAGCTCTCGACCGGCTCCCACCTAACCATTCTCATACGTTTGCAACTTGCCAACGTAGTGACCCCTACTGCCACTCCGTTATGGAACGTATTCGGGGATCCTCTCGCACAACTAACGCTCGACTCCGTCGGCAGTTGAAGAACCACAAGATTGAAAATTCGGTGCTATACCGGTACGTGTTTCATCCCGAAGGACAACGTTGGGTCCCTGTAGTTCCCCGATCACTTCGGACCCAGATACAGGAGACCTTTCATGACGATCCCACTGCCGGTCACTTTGGTTTTC
Organism: Dermacentor silvarum; assembly: GCF_013339745.2. Lineage (NCBI taxonomy): Eukaryota > Metazoa > Arthropoda > Arachnida > Ixodida > Ixodidae > Dermacentor > Dermacentor silvarum. The sequence goes on from NC_051157.2 coordinate 142,120,491, forward strand.
ATAAAACCTATGAGCGAATTCGCAGCCGCTTCTCTTGACCTGGACTTGCAACAAGCGTAGCAAAATACGTGGCTTCCTGTTCGATCTGCCAACACCGCAAACGACTGACCTCACCTCCCGTTGGACTTCTCCAATTTGTCCAGTGTCCTGAAGCTCCTTTCGCAGTAGTTGGTATCGCATTGTATGGACCACTACCCTTATCAGCAGGCGGTAAACGATGGATTGTCACAGCTGTAGACCACTTGACACGGTACGCTGAAACAGCCGCACTACCTTCCGGTTCCGCAGCGGAGGTTGCATCCTTTTTCTTGCAAACCATCTTTTTACGACACGGAGCCCCACGTATTCTTTTGAGTGACCGCGGCAGGACCTTTCTGTCTAAACTTCTCGACGATGTTCTCCGTGCGTCCAATACCATCCATAAAACGACTTCCAGCTACCACCCTCAAACTAATGGCCTCACAGAGCGCTTTCATCGTACGCTGTCCGACATGATTTCAATGTACATCAACCCTGATCACACCAATTGGGATGTTATTCTCCCATTCGTCACCTTCGCTTACAACACGGCCGTCCAACGCACAACGGGGTACTCGCCCTTTTTCCTTGTGTATGGTCGTCAACCAATCACCGTCCTCGACGTCTCTTTCTTTGACGTCCCCGTGCCCTCGTCCGCATCAACGTGTGAGCACTTTGTTTCGCGAATTACCCAGTGTCGCCAACACGCCCACCTCAACACCGACGCCATTCAACAAGACCGCAAAACTCGCTATGATGCGTCCCACCGTGTCGTTTCCCTCCAGCCTGGAGACGAAGTGTTGCTGTGGACTCCAGTTCGCGTTCCTGGTTTATCCGAGAAATTTCAGTCCCGTTTTGTCGGGCCTTACACAGTTCAGGAACAGACTTCGCCAGTTAACTATCGTGTCGCGCCCGTTACGCCTTTGGACGGCCGCTGCCGTACCACAGAGATTGTGTATGTTTCACGTTTAAAGCCTTTCATACGGCGTTCGCCGCTATAGCCAGCGGCCAGGTTGGCCGCTTCCATGCGCGGGGGTAATTGTGTGAGCATTATATTACCCCTTCATCTTCTTCATCTGTATACGCTCATCATCATGGCCAGCGTCATTAGCTTCAGCGCGCGGCCTCCATAATAAACCGTCGAGGTTGAACAGCTGTCTCGCAATATACAGGGTGTTTCATTTTAGCTGCACCAAATTTTTAAAAATTGCCTGTGGCAGATAAAATAATTATAATCCTTGATCTAAACTACTCGATGAGGCGGCCATTACTTCCACGAGAAATCAAAACGCCTACTTGAGTAATTAGCATAATTACGCTAGTTAATTTTTTAATTAATGCTTTTACGGCACATCTTTCAATCTACGAATTATAGACGCTGAGTTCGCAAGGCGTATCCGCTTGGAACAAATTCTCAGGACTGAACCAGTTTCGAGATATTAATTTTTAACGTGTCCGACGAAATGTATCGGCGTTCCAGTTAACTTTTTGAGGAAAACGCTGCTTTACGCATTGAAGCACAAAGTTAACTGGAACGCCCATGCATTTCGTCGGACACTTTGAAAATTATTATCTCGAAACTGGTTAGGTCCTGAGAATTCGTTCCAAGTGGATACGCCTTGCGAACTCAGCGGCTATAATTCGTAGATTGAAAGGTGTGCCGTAAAATCATAAATTAAAAAGTTAGTTAGCGTAATTACGCTAATTACTCAATTAGGCGTTTTGATTTCTCGTGGAAGTAATGGCCGCCTCATCGCGTAGTTTAGATCAACGATTATAATTGTGCTATCTGCCACAGGCTATTTTTAAAGATTTGGTGCAGCTAAAATGAAACACCCTGTATATAAAGGAGACGTGACTGTGGTTCTCGCTTTCTCTCAACTAACTGGTGTAGTGAAGATTGATTCAATAGACGCCGCTGATTCCGAATGCAATTGTCGATTTCATGGCTCGTAGGCCTAACACGGATTGACTTGGCTGGGTGACGGTACGTAAAGTTGGTTACTGAAAACTAAGCGCAACAAGTTCCTTGCTGCTAACGCGTTGGCCGATAGCATGTGGCACTTGCAGAATCACTATGGCGCCAAAGAAAAGCTGTTATAAATATTGAAATAAAATATAATGAAATGAGGTTTATTGATGCAGGCGTAGATGTAGGTCCTTCGGATATACTGGCACAGGACGGGCGGCTAAACAGTTAATTACGTCGGGCAGCGCTCTTAGCGGTAACTTCGGCGTCGTCTTTTGCGGAGCGATCACGATGCTGCTACTGTTGGTGGTGTGCATCATCTGCAGAACATGTTGCACGTCTTCTTCATCACAATCACCCCCGGGATAAAAAGCAGCCATCCTGGCGGCTCAAACAGTAGTGATCACGAGCGGCTCACCGTAAGGCTTAAGGCGATTGAGGTGAACAATGTCACGTCCACGACAACGAAGGTCAGAGGGGGGTGTCAGTGGTTCGATTAGGTAATTCACCGCAGACGTGCGCTGGACAATGCGATAATGTCCATCGAAGCGGGGAAGAAGTTTTGAAGAGAGGCCAGGAGCATGCGCAGGTACTGACAGCCAGACGAGGTCGCCGGGAGAGAAGACAGGTTGCTCACAGTGAGCGTCATGGAGCCTTTTCTGGAACTGTTGCTCAGCGGTGGTGAAGTGGCGCGCTAACTTGCGACACTCCTCGGCATGACGTGCTGCAGTCGAAACGGGCACACACTCAGAAGCATCGGGCTGGTAGGGTAGCAGGGTGTCCATGGTGTGGGATGGGTGACAGCCGTAGGGCAAAAAGTAGGGAGAAAAGCCAGTGGTAGTCTGGGTTGCAATACCATTTTACAATAAGAAGAGTCATTTAAGTTCTAAATTGTAATGAAACGCGAAAACACGAAAATCTAAATTACTCTTCCGATTATAAAATGGTATATTTTATTATAATATTTAGAACAGCTTTTCTTTGACGCCATAGCGACGCTGCAAGCGCAACATGCTATCCGCTAACGCAAAAACGCCTTTTCTAAAACTATTCGCTCCTGCATGCCCTAACGCTGACAGCCGCAAAGCTCTTTGGGGCCCCAAACTTTGTGAGCCCCTATTCTAGAACTTTATTAGCACATCAAGATGGTTTGCTTTTTGACAGTAACCAGTTTTAACAGCATAACCACTGTTATCAATTTGTTGTTTGCCTATTTGGTCTTTGTGCGCCGTCGAGGTTTTTACCATTTCTAGCGAGTTACGTTCGGGACGTGCTCGTCGCCGAATACGACTACGCGCTTCTTACACTGGTGTACCGTTTTGTGCAGTAATCGTTTAAAGCTTGGCTTACACCTATTCAGACAACGAGTGGCATCTGTTGTCTGTCACTCTATTTTAACGCATGTTCTTGCCGTGCTAGAGACCTAAGATGGTGGCCAGGTTGATGTCAATGGACAGTATATAGAGCATGTGCCAGCTAAGCCGGGCCAAGCTCATTGAAAAAATAAAAACGAGAAAACAAGATAGGACGATGAGACAATTAACACGAGATATCATAGCGCAAAAGGCTTGTTTTAGCTCATAAAAAAAGAAGCTGTGAGCACGTTACAGATCGCTGGACAGCGGAACTTCTACGCCGTAGGTAGAGATGACGTGAGAGATCGATGAGGCTAAACATTATTTTGCGTTCACGACAGCCAAAAAGCATATTTCGTAGTTGATATTAGTGTAAATAACTAAAAATAATAACTTAGTGCTATCTGTCATAAAATAAAAGCACTGATTTCGCCCTCTGCAGCGATTCGCTGGAACTTAAGAGCTCCCGGGCCCAACCAAAAAGTGTTCTTTGCAAGCATGCTGTCGCTATTGTTGATGTCAAGGGCCGACCGTCACGGCGACAGGGACATCTTTTACGACGGGGTGTGCAAAAAAGGATTGCCGTAGTCGAATGTGAAAATGTATACACAAATAAAAGTGCAAATAAAAATGGCTCTGTTGGGCTACGAAAATTTTCCCTCTTTTTTGTGTTTGGCCACATTTGGGCTACAACTTCTCTAGCTTTTGGCAACGCCGCCTCGTCGGACCTGGCAACACTGGCAAGTCCTCCGCCTCTCGATGGACGGTCCAATCGAAATAAACGGTAGTTTCTTATGTGGAAATCTTGGCCATTTGAGAGCCATGTCTCCTACAAAATAATGTCGGGAGAAAATTGAGGACCAAAATATATCAAATCTGTAGCTGCTGAAATAATGGAAAGGCAGTTCCACTGTAATACCTATAAAACACCTATGATGAATTAATGCCTACTTTAGCAGTCCCTGGCTCTGAAATACTGTCTTTTAAAAAATCTTACTTCGAAAGACTGTCTTTACCGTGCTTAGCGGATTTTGATTGAGGGATAAAACTTGAAGAATTGGGGTTCGCATTTGACTTTGGAAGACGATGTTTAACAATTTTTTTAGTTTTGGAGTGTGCGACAGAAGTGGATGAATTATCATTAGGTGTTCTTGTTCGTTTAAGCGTCGGAAGATCCATTTCTACGTCCTGCTTGTTTTCCGACACTGATCCAGAGAAGCATCCGTTGGCGGTCTGCTGAGTTGAAGTTGATGGTCTTGTATTTTCAGTGCTTTCTGCAATGACTGGCGAGAGATCTATTAGTTGCCCAGCGTTCGATGTGATGGGATTTGTAGGAATCAGTGAGCTAGTGTTCGAACTCGCTACAGAACTGAAAAGCTGAATCATTTGTGATGTCATCACATGAGCAAGGGTCTCCGACAGGTTTGATGTTAGTCGTTCCATAGCTTTTGACAGTGCTTTTTCGAGAGCTATCGCAATAGCATTGGCAAGGGTTGAGTCTGCAACCATTTGTTGACGGGCTGTCACTCCTCCATGTCCCTTAGATCTTCACCGGACCTCAGCAACAGCATCATGGCGTGAGCAACGTCTCCTTTCAAATACTTCTATAATTTCAAGTTCAGTGTTCTCGCAGGACAATTCGAGCAGTTAGCGTGGTGACCACCACTACAGAGACAGCATTTTTTTTCGGATGAGCAATCAGTGAAATTGTGGTTGTCACCGCAATTACGGCAGCGGGGAGCAGATATGCAGCGCCTCACGTTGTGACCGAATCGCCAACAGTTGGCGCATAGTAGAACGCGTGGAGCCGGAGCTTCAACCTTATAAATTAGGGGCCAGACCTTGATTTTTGTTGGACGCATCGTCCCAGCCCATGTAACTATCACTGACTCAGTCGGAGTCTTCTCATTGTCAATTACTCGGCTACACCGGTAAACAGAGATGACACCAGCTACCGAAAACATCTCTAAAATCTCTCCAGATGTCAAACTGACTTCTACACCTCGTACAATGCCTCGAGAGCATGCAAGATGCGGTGGGACGAAACATCTCACCGGATGTGAAGCGAATGTTCAGCAATTGAGCAGTTCCTTGACACAGATTTGGTCTGGCGAGCAACATAATATACCTCCCCTGCCGAACTGGTGGACCTGTGTGATCTGTCGGAAGTGAGTTGACGCCTTCTACAATTCCACCTGAATCGTCTTTGGGTTCTTCATGTTAATTATACCCCGTCGGTAGGCATCATGGCCATCGGAACGTTGCCGGTTCCACTGCGGAGAAAAAACTCAAGCGGTACCTCGTGGGGAGCTACCGAGGCTGACCACGGAGAAGCCCAGAGGCCAGGTGATGAGACAGACATCCAGCAGGGCTGACTAACTCAAAAACACATAAGAATTGTTAGCACGTAAAGAAAAAGAGTAACGTAAAATAACAATGTGAACAAAGAAAGTACCACCCGATACTTGACCCAAGCCACCAAAGAAGGAGAAGCTACTAATGCGATCGAACGCAGGAGATCAGCGCGAGGTACAGCGAGACGCAGCGATAGCGTTCAGCGGTTATTCCGGGAACAGCACCCGTTCCTGGGTGAGCTGTTCTATTATCTGCCTCGTCGTCTTGGCCTGCAGTCCGAGCGCGCGAGCCTAAGCGCGTCTGTTTCTCTTCATTACAAATCAATAAATTCCGGAAAATGCTGTGGATGACTTGGTAGTGCTTAGCCTATCCCAAATACATGGCCAATACATTGCGATAGCCAAACAATGGCTAATCAGTTATCCATCAATAATCAATAAATTCCGGTGAAAATGCTGGGGATCACATTAAAGTGCTTCATCATAATCATCATCAACCTATATTTATGTCCACTGCAGGACGAAAGCTTCTCCCTGTGGTCTCCAATTACCCCTGGCTTGTGCTAGCTGATTCCAATTTGCGGCTGCAAATTTCCTAACTTCTTCACCCCACCTAGTTTTCTACCGTCCTCGACTGCGCTTCCCTTCTTTTGGTATCCATTCTGTAACTCTAATGGTCCACCGGTTCACCATCCTACGCATTACATGGTCTGCCCTGCTCCATTTTTTCCGCTAAATGTCAATTAAAAGATCGGCTATCCCCCTTTGCTTTCTGATCCACACCGCTATCTTACTGTCTCTTAACGTTCGGTCTAACATTTTTCGTTCCATCACTCTTTGTGCGGTACTTGTTTTCGTGATTCTTTGTTAACCTCCAAATTTCTGCCCCATTTGTTAACACCGGTAGATTGCAATGATTGAACACTTTTCTTTTCAGCGACAGTGGTAAGCTCCTAGTCAGAACTTGGCAATGCCTGCCGTATGCACTCCAACCCAATTTTATTCTGTAAATTTCTTTCTCATGATCAGGGTCCCCTGTAAGTAAGTGATTTAGATAAACGTCTTCCTTTACACACTCTAGAGGCTTACTGGCGATCCTGAATTCTTGTTCCCTTGCCAGGCAATTCAACGTTATCTTTGTCTTCTGCACATTAATCTTCAAGCCCGTTCTTACACTTCCTCGGTTAAGGACCTCAATCATTTGTTGCTTTTGTCCCCATTATTACTGATTAGGACAACATCATCTGTAAACCGAAGGTTGCTGAAATATTCGCCATTGATCCTCACTCCAAAGCCTTCCCAGTCTAAGAGCTTGAATACCTCTTCTAAGCATCCAGTGAATAGCATTGGAGAGATTGTGTCTCCTTGCCTGACCCCTTTCATGATAAGTAACTTTCTACTTTTCTTGTGAAGAACCAAGGTTGCTAGCAATCCTTGTAGATATTTGCCAAGATATTTACGCATGTCTCCTGTACTCCTTAATTCCGCAATGCCTCTATGACTGTTGGTATCTCTACTGAATCAAATGCTTTTTCATAATCTATGAAAGCCAGAGAGGTTGATTGTACTCCCCAGATTTCTCTTGATTTGATGACATGGATATCATTCATCGTAGAATATCCCTTCCTGAAGCCAGCCTGTGCTCTTGGTTGGCTGAAGTCAAGTGTTGCCCTGACTCTATTGAAAATTGGGTCTATTGTAAATAATGGGTCTATATTTGTTCAATTTAACGTATCCCTTCTTATGGATTAGTATAATGTTGGCATTCTTCCAGCTCTCTGGTGTACTAGAAAGTCGTGATGCATTGCCTATAAGGGGCCGTAAGCTTTTCAAACATGATATGTCCTCCATATTTGATTAAATCGACTGTTATTGTATCTTCTCCAGCAGCTTTTCCCCTGGTCATGTCTTTCAAGGCCTTTCTAAATTCATCGATAGTTATTGAAGGAACTTCTGTATCCTGTTCATCACTACTTCGAATGAAAGCAGCTTGGCTGCTCTGGGGACTGTACAGGTCAGTATAGAATTCTTCCTCTGCTTTTACTATCATCGAACTTACTGATGATAATACCCTGCTTATCTTTCAGTGCATGCATTTTGCCTTGTCCTATGGCAAGTTTTCTTCTCACTGATATCAGCTAGGCTGCGTCCATATTTTACTGCTTCCTCAATATTTTCCACGTTATAATTTCGGATATCCCTCGGCTTCTTGTTGATGAGTTTTGACAGTTCAGAAAATTCTAACTGATCTCTCGAGTTTGAGACTTTCATCTTTTCCCGTTTCTTTATTAGGCCATTTGTTTCTTGGGAGAGCCTACCTACTGGTTGCCTTGGTGTCTTACCCTTACCTCCCACTTCAATTGCTGCTTATGAGATCAGCCTAGTTATGGTTTCATTAATTACCTCTATGTTGTCTTCATCTTCCTGTTCTAGAGCTGCATATTTGTTAGCGAGCACCAGCCTAAATTGGTCTGCTTTTACCCTTACTGCGTCTAGGTTGGTTTCTTCTTGACTAATTGTATTCTTTCTTTTTTTCAAATTGAGAGAAATGCTACACCTCACTACCATATGGTCACTGCACTTTACCTAACACTGCTACATCCTGCACTATGCTGGGATCGGCAGAGAGTATGAAATCTATTTGATTCCTTGTTTCTCCATTAGGGCTTTTCCAGGTCCACTTCCTGTTGCTGAGCTTTCCGAAGAAGATATTTATTATTCGGAGCCTATTCCTTTTAATCAATAATTGACCAATAATCAATAAATTCCGGAAAAGCATAGCCCATAAGGCCAGGACCAGCTAGGAGCCGATCAGCTCCACTGTTTGTTTAGCCTTGCGCCACTAGTGCTAGCTACGTTATTTTTTTTTGTAAGACAACAAGAACTGATGAAACAATTTTAAAGGATAAAATAATTACTTGCGGCATTTACTCTCTTTGATAATATGTACGTTTTAACGCGTTTCAAAACAAATAACTCGTTCGTTATAGTAAGCTATTTTTTCGCTATTACACGGTAAGGAGGCTCAATAAAAAGAATATGCAGTGGAATATTTATTAAGTGCAATGCAATACTATGATAATATACAAGAACGTAATTTAGATTCTTCAATACAGTTCAGAATGCTTGAATATATTTCTTTTGTAGTTATTACACCAGTGCGACTGCTATCACGCTGTAGAATAAGTCTACGTCTGACAGCGTCTTAAGTATACTGTAGAAAATGGTTGCTCACTCTTTTCTCATAGAACAATCAAGTACTTTTATGCATTTTATCATGAGACAGTATGTTGCGACACCTGTAATTTTTATGTGCTAATAATATGCTTACGTTTATATATCCTGACCTTACTGTATAGGCACATTATTAAATGCTTGCCTTAAAATTAAAATTAAACACCTTGCCTAGACTATAAAATAAAAAAATGTTTCAATGTCGACATGAATAAATGCCATATTATTCGTATGAATATGCGACTGCGTTCCCAGTAATTTCATTCTGAAAATGACAAAGAAAACGGCCCGGATTGTACTTCACCCAGATGCTTATTTGGCGAGCGCGTGAAGAAAACTGGCGGATCACGTGCAAAGCACCTTATGTTGACACCGATAATTGCTCTCTGTCTACGTGGGAAACAATGACCGCAAGAAATAGCCAACAGGTATTGGAGCCAGAAAGCGGGCAAAAGGAGTGATCTGTATCGAAATGTAGTGTACAGTGATACACAAATATAAAGCAGCACTTTGAAAAGTTTAACGTTATAAAATATCCACTCCACATTCTTCCAAACGATTAACCGTATATACCAGCGCCGCTCGCAGCAACATTGCTGCATTGTGTGCACATTATGCCACCTATCTCTAACGGAAATCAACGTGTTGATACCTCTGCCTGAGAAATATCTTGCACGCTTCACATCATCATGCACGCTTTACGATGACGCAAATAAAAATGTATTTTTTTGCCATTATACGCGTACATACAAAGTAAAGGAATTTTTTGCTTTCATTTTTATTGCACCCACAAGATCATGTACGAGTGATCGGTATCACAAGTCTTAAATATAGTGAAAAACTTCTAATGAGAAAATTGCAGAATGCTCAAAGAAACGGTCTTATTCAGCTGTCATTACCTTTCTACAGACTGCTAATTATTGTTTGGAGCTTGCAAAAATTTCTCATAAAGAAACGAAAGTGCGTGGCTTTAGGCACTTGGGCACCATGATCCCAGTGCTCGCATCTGAATGCACATGGCTTTATTCTCCGTGGCTTCTGAACTTCATGTATAGCGCATATAGCACCTAGGGTTCTACAACTTGAATACAACGAACACCATGCCTCAGGCAGAGGCACGAGAAGTAGCAGTTGAAGTTTGCTGCTGAAATCAAGATAGCGTTTCTTTTGAAAGAGAAACGCGCAGACAGAGGCTGTTGCGGATGTAAGTGGCCCCTGGGAAAGAATGTTTCAAATGTCTCAAGGTGACCATACAATGCCAGACATGAGGAAAAGCAGAAGACATTAACACAATCGATTGCTTGACTTTTCCTCAAAAAACAGAGGTAGGAATGTTTAGTGGGCGCTCAAATGCATTACTCAAATTAATTTTCATATTCACAATGTAAGTCAGGAATACGGCCAATTATTACTCACGCGAAAAATAACTTTCGCTGCGGTTTTTCTTACCCTTACGATGTCTTGATGCAGATGGTAATTGCTGCAGTAGCCAATGCGTATTTTTCCGCGACCAGTTATTTCAGAGAGTGCGGGGCAAATCTCGAGAAAAAGAATAGAGGTACGTTTGCATATATCCATCTTGCCTCTTTTTAAAGTTCATACCCATGAAAAAAAAATAAAAGAGGGTATTTTCCGCTCAAGTATATATGACGTGCACTCCAGGGAGGAATGTCCGCGAGCTACACGACGTGGCCAGCTTTCGCATGCGAATAAGCTGTGATTATAAATGTACAGCTGCCTCCTAATAAACATAAAAGCGGTAACAAAGAAAGTCAAGAAAAAAGAAAGATGCTACCAACACCATTCAATGGATATTTCAGCTCTGAATTACACATCCTAGAATTTTTCTAGATTATGCTAGAAATTTCAGTTTCATTTTTTTTCGATGCTGGAATATTCGCATGTCGAAGATTTCATGACAACAGCAATCGACAAGTGATGTTCCTTTCAAAGATGCTAAAGTGCGTTGAAGAACTCGCTTAATTTACGTAAGGAAAACGTGTACGAAGCATGTAGAGTGTGAATGAAGAACAGGAAGCATATTCAGTCGTCTAATCTCGATCATATCCCACCAACAATGATAGAACATATTTTTTTTACATCAACAAAGCAGTGTCCGCAGCGGGAAAATCACTTCATAAAATAAATTGGTCAAGTGATACACGCATGGACATGCACCAGGAAACATTCAACGGTGCCTGACTTCAGATAAAGAGATTTCATTGAGTCACAAACGTAACCCCAGGGCAGCTCCAGCGCCTGTCTCGGACGAAGCGGGAAACAAACGTTCTTGCTGCTTACAACTTACACACGGTAAGTGCACGAGCTGTAAAAGAGGGCTTTTAGTTACATACTATAGATCCCATTATTCACTTCACGTTTCTGCTGTTCCGAATTTCTAGCGGTATTTTGCAAAAACTTATTAAACTGTTCTGTTAACAGAAAGTGCGGCGCTGTATAATAAAAACGATGGAAGCAGCAGCGCTCAAATAAGTATTTAGAAAGTGTTAAACTGTGCTTGTGCATACTTAGCTGTGCTGTCCAGCTGAGTGCACGTAACATTAGACCGACCTCCCACGACACCGTACCCTGCATTGTAGTGGCAACCTAGCCGAGATTGCGCCACGACCACTTGTAATGTAGAAGCAACGTTGCCATTCGGAAAGATAAGCTGCGCTTTGTGCAAAATGTGACGTTGCTAAATATTTCTGATCTCCTCATTAGCCGAGTCAATAACGCGTTGCCAATTGGCATTTATAGTGGTAAGGGCCTACAGGGAGTCATGCAAGTACCTAAAAAGTTAGGAAGGCCATTGAAAAACTTTTGCTGGCCCATTACTGCGAAACGTGAACACGATGCGCAAGCCTTCCGCCACTGAGCACAAAAGATCATCGTCAGGACGTGATGCGTGGCAGACGGACCAGCTTCGCGGCATTTTCGGCACCTATCTAAGGACGAGCGTGAAAGATCAGGAGATTTTCTCTGGCTTCTGCCTAGCGTATTTTGTTTATTATTTCCTCACGTGCGTACACGTGTGATCTGTGCATGGGCACAGATCAGCGCCATTTTCCATTTACAGTGCGTCGATTTCATGTTCAAGTTTTATCCACCCATCAGCTTAAATATTCTTTATGTTTATATATTTTGGAGTTTAAAGCATTCAATGAACTCGAGGCGCGGCTAATGCCGGAATACTTCATGAAACTCCGTTTGTGGAGAAAGGGATCCAAGTGTTCACAAGCACTCTTGCTCCCTGTAAGGCTGGTCCTTCCACCGCGTTCTCACACTACAGTAAACGCATGTACAATCGCGGCACTTAAACAAAGCAACCAATATTTTATTATACCTCCATCGTGCATTGAACTACACGCAGGTGTACTTTCTTGTCAGATTTGTACAAGAAGTGGCAAAAGCCTGACTAAGGTTTTTGCTCCCTGTAGCATTCCTCGTTTCAGGCAACTGAGGCGCTCAGAAACAACGTGCTCAGCGCTTCTACATTGAGTTCCTATATACATTGAACAAACTGAGTTGCGCTAAAAGCAAGACGAGGATATGATACAACAACTCGCCCATTCAGCATTACTTGAGAATCAGTCAAGTGTTCGCCTGAGGAAGCTCGTGGAAGGCGTTAAGTACGTGCGTTATTTGAATATCTACACGCCGACATTATGTGCAGTCAGGAAACGTTCCGAAACCATGAACAAATAGTAATCTGTAAATAAAGGGCCTGTACTATTTGCAGGCGCACATTGGAATCAGCTAGCCCAAGACAGGAGTAATTTGAGATCGCAGGGAGAGGCCTTCGTCTTGCATTGGACATAAATATAGGCTGATGATGATGATGACGTTTCTATCTAACCGTTTCCCGCCCACCTGGGTCCCTGGGTGGCCCGACTTCGAATGGGTAGCGGATCACGCTGCTTTGATGAAAGAAAATAGCTCGAAAGCAACCATCATACCAACATGGGTCACCCAGTATCTATGTGAAACATACGTGCTGCTCTTCAATGAACCCCTTTCACGCCGCCATGGATGACGGTTTATGTGGGACTGGGTAAGTATGGCTGCTTGAAGAATCTCTTTCACGCCAACTTGGAGCATCTGGTATATGCCACTGGGTCTCCGCTGGTCTTCAATGAACCTCTTTGATGCCAAATTGGGTCACTCTGTATGTGGCAGTTGGTGTGTGCCCCTCTTATTAAACGTCTTTCTCGTGATCTTGAGAAACTACGTGTGTGCCATTGGGAAACAGATGCCTCTAAAATAAAAGAAAAACTAATTTCTCCTATATTGAGCGGAATCGAACCCGTGTCACAAGTGCTCCTGTAAGATAGCAACCTGACGGAATAGGAAGCTACGCTGGTTGCCTTGGTGCCTTACCTCCCACTTCTATTGCTGTTTCTGAGATCAGCCTAGTTACGGTTTCATTCATTACCTCTATGTTGTCTTCATCTTCCTGTTCTAAAGCTGCATATCAGTTACCCTTTATGCGTCTAGGTTGGCCTGTTTCTTCTTGACTGATTTTAATCTTTCTCTCTTGAAATTGAGAGAAATCCTAAACCTCAATAACCTATGGCCACTGCTCTTTACCCTACCTAACACTTCTACATCCTTCACTATGCTGGGATCCGCAGAGAGTGTGAAATCTATTTCATTCCTTGTTTTTCCATTAGGGCTTTTCCAGGTCCACTTCTTGTTGCTGAGCTTCCTGAAGAAGATATTTATTATTCGGAGCCTATTCCTTTTCGCGAACTCCACCAATATCTGTCCTCTAGCATTCCTAAAATCGATGCCGTAGTTGCCAATTGCTTGCTCACCAGCCTGCTTTTCCCCCACTCTTGAGTATACTGAGTTTGCACCTTTCTTATTGCTAATTGAACATTTTCATAAAACTGTTCTATTTCTTCATCATCATAATTGGAGGTTAGGGCGTTGGCTTGTACTACCTTCATTCTATACCACCTATTCAACTATATTGCGCCTACTTCTACCCTCTCATTATTGCTGTAGAGTTCGTCAATATTGCCCGCTATGTGCTTATCGATTAGAAATTCTACCCCGAATTCTCTCTTATTGAAAACCTCTGTAGCAGAGGATGTGACCGTTATAAGCCCCACCAGTTCTTTTAACCTCTCTCAGGTCAATAATATCCCAGGCAGTGCCTGATAATTCCTCAAATGGCCCTGCTAAGCTGGCCTCCCTCGAGAGCGTTCGTGGGTTGAACGTTAATTGCCAGGTTCAGGCTCCAGAGGTGGCCTGTCCTCACCGAGAGATTCTTACTATCCTCTTCCGCGTCGCACGTGACCGCTGCCTTGGTCAAGTGCTCCGCAGTTGCAGGGGACTGAATGTCATGGGTTCATTGTATTAGTCATGAGGGAGGTAGTTGCCGAATACTGCACCAGGGAGGCCAATTCCTGTTCTGGTGAGGAAGAGACTTTGTTGAAGCTTAGTGGGCCTTCCTAGTTTGGTTGCACCTGAACTAGTATAGCCCCACTAGCTCTCGGCGATATTTATAATATATTTTTTTCTTGCCGGTGTCAGGCACCGCGCCATGCCTGAAAATATAGTTGACTGGAGGAGAAATTGGAACTTACGACCTTCACATTAAAAGCCGGGTGTTCTATCTCGGCTCCACGCTACCACTTCCCACAACCATTTTCTCACAAGGCACTATATTGCGGCACCTGTCGTTTTCATGTGCTAATAATATGCTTACGTGTATTGTATACGCACATAAATAAATATTGCTAATTTGTTGAAGCCCTGAACATGAATTGTAAATAAACACAATTCAGTACCTAAAAACCTTGCCTAGCATATGAAATAAAAAATCATTAAATGTCAACATATATAAATGCCATATTATTTTTATGAATAAGCGACCTCGTTTCCAGTTATTTCGTTCTCAAAACAACAAAAAATGGCCCAGGTTGTACTTCACCCAGACGCTTATCTGGCGTGCGCATGAAAGACTGGTGGATCACGTGCAAAGCACCTTATGTTGACACCGATAATTGCTCTCTGTCTACGCGGGAAACAATGACCGCTAGAAATAGCCAACATGTATTGGAGCCAGAAAGCGGGCAAAAGGAGTGATCGGTATCGAAATGTGGTGTACAGTGATAAACAAATATAAAGCAACACTTGGATAAGTGTAACGTTATGAAAATACCCACTCCATATCCTTCCAAACGATTATACATATGTAAGAGCAAGGCTCGTAGTAACATTGTTGCAATGTGTAAATTTTATCCAGCCGTCATGATATTCATATCGTCTGCTAATTATTGTTCTCACCTCGCAAAAATTACTTATAAACAAAAAAAGTGCGTGGCTTAGGCGCTTGGGCACCACGATCCCAGTGCTCGCATCCGAATACACAGGGCTTTCTTCGACGTGGCTTCTGAACCTGATGCATAGCGCATATAGCACCAAGGGTTCTACAACTTGAGTACAACGAACACCATGCCTCAAGCAAATGGACCGGAAGTAGCAGTTCAAGTTTGCTGTTGAAATCAAGATGAACGAGGATACGGAGGCTGTTTCGGATGTAAGCGGCCCCTGAGAAAGGGTGTTCCAAATCTCTCAAGGCGACCATACAATACCAGACATGAGGAAAAGCAGAAGACATTCACATTATCGATTGCTTGACTTTTCGCCAAGAAGTAGTGGTACCAATGTTTAGTGGGCGCTGAAATTCATTCCTCAAATTAATTTTCGTAATCCCAATAGAAGTCAGGAATACGGGTGCCATACACTGATGCCAAAAAATAACTTTCGCTGCATTTTTCCTTACCCTTACGATGTCTTGATGGAGATGGTAATTGCTGCAGTAGTCAATGCGTATTTTTCCGCGACCACTTATTTCAGAGAGTGCGGGGCAAATGTCGAGAAAAAGAATAGAGGTACGTTTGCACATATCCGTCTTGCCTCTTTTTAAAATTCATACCCATGAAAAAATAAACGAAAAGGGTATTTTTCGCTGAAGTATATATGACGTGCACTTCTCGGAGGAATGTCCGCGAGCAACACTACGTGGCTGGCTTTCGCATGCGAAGAAGCTGTGCATATAATTCTACAGCTGCCTCCTAAAAAATAGTGCCAATAAAAACGGTAACAAAGAAAGTCACGAGAAAATAAAGACGCTGTGATACCAACACCATTCCATGGTTACTTGAGCTTTGAATTACACATCCTAGAATATTTCTACATTGTACTAGAAGTTTCAGTTTCATTTTTTTCCATGCAAGAACGCGTGTCGAAGATTTCATGACAACAGCAATCGACAAGTGATGTTCCTTTCAAAGATGCTAAAGTGCGTTGAAGAACTCGCTTAATTTACATAAGGAAAACGTGTACGAAGCATGTAGAGTGTGAATGAAGAACAGGAAGCATATTCAGTCGTCTAATCCCGATCATATCCCACCAACAATGATAGAAAATATTTTTTTTACATCAACAAAGCAGTGTCCGCAGCGGGAAAATCACTTCATAGAATAAATTGGTCAAGTGATACACGCATGGACATGCACCAGGAAACATTCAACGGTGCCTGACTTCAGATAAAGAGATTTCATTGAGTCACAAACGTAACCCCAGGGCAGCTCCAGCGCCTGTCTCGGACGAAGCGGGAAACAAACGTTCTTGCTGCTTACAACTTACACACGGTAAGTGCACGAGCTGTAAAAGAGGGCTTTTAGTTACATACTATAGATCCCATTATTCACTTCACGTTTCTGCTGTTCCGAATTTCTAGCGGTATTTTGCAAAAACTTATTAAACTGTTCTGTTAACAGAAAGTGCGGCGCTGTATAATAAAAACGATGGAAGCAGCAGCGCTCAAATAAGTATTTAGAAAGTGTTAAACTGTGCTTGTGCATACTTAGCTGTGCTGTCCAGCTGAGTGCACGTAACATTAGACCGACCTCCCACGACACCGTACCCTGCATTGTAGTGGCAACCTAGCCGAGATTGCGCCACGACCACTTGTAATGTAGAAGCAACGTTGCCATTCGGAAAGATAAGCTGCGCTTTGTGCAAAATGTGACGTTGCTAAATATTTCTGATCTCCTCATTAGCCGAGTCAATAACGCGTTGCCAATTGGCATTTATAGTGGTAAGGGCCTACAGGGAGTCATGCAAGTACCTAAAAAGTTAGGAAGGCCATTGAAAAACTTTTGCTGGCCCATTACTGCGAAACGTGAACACGATGCGCAAGCCTTCCGCCACTGAGCACTAAAGATCATCGTCAGGACATGATGCGTGGCAGACGGACCAGCTTCGCGGCATTTTCGGCACCTATCTAAGGACGAGCGTGAAAGATCAGGAGATTTTCTCTGGCTTCTGCCTAGCGTATTTTGTTTATTATTTCCTCACGTGCGTATCACGTGTGATCTGTGCATGGGCACAGATCAGCGCCATTTTCCATTTGCAGTGCGTCGATTTCATGTTCAAGTTTTATCCACCCATCAGCTTAAATATTCTTTATGTTTATATATTTTGGAGTTTAAAGCATTCAATGAACTCGAGGCGCGGCTAATGCCGGAATACTTCATGAAACTCCGTTTGTGGAGAAAGGGATCCAAGTGTTCACAAGCACTCTTGCTCCCTGTAAGCTTGGTGCTTCCACCGCGTTCTCACACTACAGTAAACGCATGTACAATCGCGGCACTTAAACAAAGCAACCAATATTTTATTATACATCCATCGTTCATTGAACTACACGCAGGTGTACTTTCTTGTCACGTTTGTACAAGAAGTGGCAAAGGCCCGACGAAGGCTTTTGCTCCCTGCAGCATTCCTCGTTTCAGGCAGCTCAAGCGCTCCGAAAATACGTGCTCAGTGCTCCTACATTGAATTCCTCTCACTGCAGCTTGCCTCAAATATCCTCCCGTAAAAGGCAAGCACCTTATTCCTGTTTTTTTATCTTGCGTGTGCAGTGTCATCGACCTAATAGCTATAAACCTGCTGATTACAGCCGGTTGAGGCGAAGCGCTAATTAGAGGAAGTTGCAGGTATTCGCGGAGCCGAAACAAATGAGGGATCTTATGAAGTTCAAGGTTTGAGGGAAGCCCGTGTGGGCTGGATGAAACATAATAAAAGGTAAGAAGTGAACGCTGCACCAACGAAAGTAAATATACAGAAGTACAATAAATTCCGGCCTACGCAACGAAGCCGTATTCATAACAACAAAAATGTCAAGCCATTCTCTCAAGTAGGCTTCAACCCCTGGTGCTGGGAACGGTAAAAAACAAACGAATTTCCATCACCACTACTTCAAAAAAGAAAGATGGCTGACTTATGGAGTAGCACACGAGGAATAAGGATTATAAACAGGGATAAGGTGCCTCAGAAAGGCTGGCCAACGTTTCGATAGGAGGATCTATCTTGGTCAAAGGCGGCCTCGTCATCCTCGGCGGGTTAGTTTTAAAGTGTTAGTGGAGTGACGTCACGTCGATGTCCGCTGTGGCTGTCTGTAAAGGGAGAAACTGAAAAGAAAATGAGCGTCGGCGCTTGACTGGCTAGGCGCGGTTTCTCAGACGAGGGGACAAGAGCGGGAGAGCTAGAAAGTGGCAAAAAAAAAAGAACACCGTCAGAGGGGGTTGGGGGAGCGAGAGGCGAGTGAGCGTTCGGAGGAGTCGTGGTCGGCGTGCGTTTGGGGTCCCTGAAGAGCCGGTCAGTGTGCAGGTCACAATACGAGTTGAAAGCATGACTTGAGTAGCGTAGCATCAAGGCATCGGGTAATTTTGTGGTTGACAGGGAGCAGCTTGGTCCGTCAAGGGACGTTAGCCTCACTAGTTCGCCCTAGGCGTCGTCGCGGCGGTATACAGAATTGGCGAGACCTTGTGTGGTCAAGGCGCCGAAAAAGGTATCCTGGCGTCTGGGATTTTGGACTGTCTCGGTGTGGATCTCGTGTGGAGAAAAAAACAGAAAAAAAAGAAAAGAAAACGCGCGTTTGAGAAAAAAAAAACCGGCGCAGGAGGGTGACAGTGTAGAAAAAATATAATTAGAAATTTAAACCTGGGGTAGAGACAGGTGTACCTGGAAAAGCGCTCGTATGGTTGATCAATGCGTAAAAGGATGGAGGACGATAATCAATTGAGTGGTAGGGGAGATGTAGGGAAGAACTGGAAATGGAAGAATAGGTGAGGTAGAGGGAAAAAAAACCGGCACAGGTGAGTGACAGCGGAAGAAATATAATTTGAAACATGAACACTGAGGGGACAGGTGTACCTGGAAAAGCGTTCGTATGGTTTATCAATGAGTAAAAGCATGGAGGAGGATAATAAATTGAGTGGTAGGGGAGATGCAGTGAAGAACTGGAAATGGAAGATTAGGTGAGGTTGAGCATCGAGATTAGCTGGAGGTTTAACTTGTTTTGCGCGTTTGTTAATGGTATAACAATTTAAGGTTTATGTTACTGCTTTTAGCGATTCTAAGTTGCCACGCGATAAATTCATCCCCGTGGGGTGCAGGCATTTAAACTTGTGTAGGAGGTATGAATCTGTATATTTTCTCTCGCGAGGTGAACGAAAATTTGTTTGTAGTATATAGAGCCTTGCTTCATCAAATATATGGCCTTGCTCATTGAAGTGGCTGGCTACTGCTTTAGGTAAATTGTGTTTTGTATCTGCGCGATGGCCGTTGAGTCTCGTGTGCATTTCTTGTCCAGTCTCACCTATGTATTGCTTGTTACAAGTGGCACATTCTAGACAGTAGACTACGTTGCTTGACGTGCAGGTGAAATTCGCAGTTACCTTGTGAATGTAATCTGACGCTGTACTTTTTACTGTAGTAGAAGATTGAATATGTTTGCATGTGGAACACCTGGAGCGGCCACAGGGACCGGATGTTGGCTTCGTCTTTGTCCTTAGTTTGGCGTGTACAAGAATGTCCTTGAAATTACTGTTCCGTCTGTAGGCTACTCTGGGTGGGTCGGGAAAGATCTTATTAAGTTTCTGGTTGCTGGTGAGAATTGGGTGGTATTTCCTGAGGATATTGTTCACGTTGGGGAGTGCGTTTGAGAATTTAGTAGTAAGAAGAGGCGTTGTTGTCCTTGTGATCTTAGGGCGGGGTTTGAGGACCTTGGCTCGATCAAGCTTGGTTGCAGCGGTGTAGGCTTTCTGAAGGGCAGTGTTCGGGTAGTTCCTGCTTGATAGGGTTTCCTTAAGGTGATCGAGTCTGTCTATGTAGTCATGGTTTTCAACGCAAATGCGACGAAGTCGTGTGGCTTGGCCTTTAAAGATACCTTGTTTGCAATGTCTGGGATGGTGGCTTGTATTGTCTAGGTACTGTTGTTTATCAAAAGGTTTTCTATACAGCGTTGTCTTTAGTGTCCCATTATCAATATATATTGTTGTGTCCAGAAAGTTTATGCGCTCATTTGAAGATTCCGATGTGAATTTTATTGTTGTGTGAAAAGAATTTAGGAAAGTTACAAATTTATCTAAACTTTCCTGACCATGTTCCCATATTATGAATATATCGTCTATGTATCGTAGGTATGTGTGGGGCTTGTGCGTGCAACGAGATAGGAAATCCGTTTCTAGAGTACCCATAAATATGTTGGCGTAGGTTGGTGCAAAAGGTGTGCCCATACTTGTCCCATGTATTTGTAGATAGTAATTTTCCTCAAATTCGAAGTAATTATATCTCAGAACTAGTTCAAGAAGAGACAAGTATACTTCAATAGAGTGTTGTGCATTGTGTTTGGACAGCGTTTCTTTTATCGAGTTTAAACCATCAGGGATTGGAATGTTGGTGTACAGGGCCGTGACGTCTAGTGTTGCGAGAATTATGTTTTGCGGTAGTGTGCCTTTTGTATTAATGTCCTCTATAATTCTGAGTAGATGGGGGTATCTTGTACAAATGACGCAAGTGTTTTCGGAAAGTCACCAAGGAAGTGGTTAAGAAATGTGGAGAGGCTTTCTGTCGGGGTGTTGTTGTTCGATACTATCGGACGCCCTGGGATATTAGCGGTGTGAAGTTCAGTGGGTGGAATTTTATGAATTTTCGGAAGGAGGTAGAAGCGTCCTGCAGCTTTGTTGCTTGGTTTAAGAAATTTGAATTCTGACGGTGTTATCAATTCATCATCCAAAAGTGATTTCAGCCTGTTGGTAATTTTCAGTGTGTATGGTAACGTCGGATCATTGTCTAGCTTACGGTAATGTTCAGGGTTGTTTAGCTGTCTGTAAGCCTCGTGCTTGTACTTATCTATCGGCCAAATAACTATACTTCCACCCTTATCTGCTTCCTTAATGACAATGTCGTTCCGGCAACTAAGATTTGAAATGATACGATTCTCTGATGAAGTTATGTTTTTAGGTCGCTTAGCTGTCTTGGATTGGCTTATAATTTCTTTAGTAACAGTTTTGAGGTATAGGTCGAGTTCTATGGCTTGTTCTGGTTCAGGAGTCCAAGTAGATTGGGCTCTAAGTGGGGTCGTCCCGGTGTCTGGTGCGTTGTTGTCGGCGAAAAAATGTCTTATCCGCATTCGTCGGGAAAATTCCGAAAGATCCTTGTGAAGCTCAAATTCATTTATTGTGTTGCTCGTGGGACAAAAGTTTAGGCCCTTGCTAAGTACGTCTATTTCTTCCCTACTTAATGTTTTTGAAATATCTACAACATTAGACTGATTTAATTTTGGGGAGCCTTCAGCCACGTCTGCTATTTGTAGATTCGAGCTCCCTTTTGTTGGCGTGAGGTAGCCGTTTGCCTGGAAGGCTGTTTTCTGATTGAAGTTCGCTTTCTTCCTCCGTTTTTGAACCAGTTTCCGAGACTGTGCTTCGTGGTACTGTTCTAAATCTTTCGTCTCATCCGGTGTCAGAGCTATGTTCTGAAGTCTATGGTTAAAACTTTCCAGTTGTTCTTCGCAGTGTTCCGTGAGTATATTCAAAAGTGAGAAGGAGGCATTGTTTAATGTTGTCTGCCAGTTTGCACGATGATGGGGTGGGAGTGTTCCTAGAGCTGATATAGCCTTCAGGGTTAGTCCCTTGGGGATTATATTGTTCTGTGTGCAGTCTGTGTACGTTTTCAGATGAAAAGTGTAACTCACACGTTTCTTGGTAAGTTTTCTGGCCTGCAGAAATTCTGTACTGCGTGGCTGAGAGTGGTTATTAACTTTCAATGACTGTCATTTATTTGCCTTTTGGCGGGTAGATTTGCGTGTCGTTTGCTTCTGTTTAGCGGGTTTGTTTCCGCATGCCTCACTTAGTTCCACCTCTGTTTCTGTTTGAGTCTTTGCGTGTGCAGGCGAGCGTGTGGGTGTCTGTGTGAATGCTTCGGTTACAGATTTTGTGTTGTCTGTGACAGTTGTGTCTGTTTGTACTGCCGTTGCGGGTGCAGGCGAGCGTGTGTGTGTCTGTGTGAATGCGTCGGTTATGGATTTCGTGTTGCCTGTAGCAGTTGTGTCTGTTTGCACTGCCGTTGATTTCGTCTTTGGAATAACATGTGCGCGGTGGCTCGTTTCACAATGAGTTGTCTGTGTGCCCGAAGTGACTGTTGCAGTTGTGTTGTGCGGGGTGGCAGTGTCGGTAGGGTTAGATTTACAGAGTTTTTTTCTGTACTTGTCCTTAATAAAGGATTTGATGTTTTCGGAAGCTAGATGTATTCCTCTGGGGTTCAGATGGAAGCCATCCCAAGCTAGTTGTTCATGCGGTGCTTCGTGTATTTCTGCGTGGTGCATTGTGTCGACGTTCTTGTGGAGGTGTTCTAAGTTAAAGATTAACGAGTTGAGTTTGTTGATTTCCTCATTTTGTTTCATGGCTTGTTAGTTTGGTGGATTAGTGGTCGGTGTTTGTTTTGTAGGCGGGGAGCAACCGTTGTCACGGTTATGTGTGCGTTTGGGCGAGCTGTTTGTATGGTGCGTATTACGTCGTTCATGGACTCGATCGTTTCCGTGGCGTTGTGTGTGTTGAGGTTGTTAGTGCCTACATTGATGATGAAGTGTGTGGTGTCCACTGGTGCGTCACAAACTAATGGAAGAATATCTAATGTTTGCGCCCCGCTCAAATGTCTTATGTACGGCGCGTGTGGTCCGGGTGGAAAGTATTTCTTCAGGTACTTGTACTGGCTATCTGCAAGGATCGCTACATGTGCAAAGGATAACAAGGGGCACTTACCCTGTTCCGTCATTGTCAGCTGGTCTGGAAATCCAAAATAAAAAAAGATGGCTGACTAATGGAGTAGCACACGAGGAATAAGGATTATAAACAGGGATAAGGTGCCTCAGAAAGGCTGGCCAACGTTTGGATAGGAGGACCTATCTTCGTCAAAGGCGGCCTCGTCATCCTCGGCGGGTTAATTTTAAAGGGTTAGTGGAGTGACGTCACGTCGATGTCCGCTGTGGCTGTCTGTAAAGGGAGAAACTGAAAAGAAAATGAGCGTCGGCGCTTGACTGGCTAGGCGCGGTTTCTAAGACGAGGGGACAAGAGCGGGAGAGCGAGAAAGTGGCAAAAAAAAAAAAAAACACCGTCAGAGGGGGTTGGGGGAGCGAGAGGCGAGTGAGCGTTCGGAGGAGTCGTGGTCGGCGTGCGTTTGGGGTCCCTGAAGAGCCGGTCAGTGTGCAGGTCACAATACGAGTTGAAAGCATGACTTGAGTAGCGTAGCATCAAGGCATCGGGTAATTTTGTGGTTGACAGGGAGCAGCTTGGTCCGTCAAGGGACGTTAGCCTCACTAGTTCGCCCTAGGCGTCGTCGCGGCGGTATACAGAATTGGCGAGACCTTGTGTGGTCAAGGCGCCGAAAAAGGTATCCTGGCGTCTGGGATTTTGGACTGTCTCGGTGTGGATCTCGTGTGGAGAAAAAAGTAGTAACACTAGTAACACTTCATTTCTTGCCCCAACTAGCCCCTCAGAAGTCATTTCTTGCTTCAGTGATTTAAGTAACAGCCGGTCCCTGGATTCCGATGGTATCCAGACTCGTCCCATAAAATATGTGCTTGATATTATATGCACTGTTCTTACCCATATTTATAACCTAATATTATCTACAGGCATATCTCCTAAAGAAATGCAGACTTCACGTCTTGTTCTAGTCTTCAAGCACGGTGATAAGGGGGTACTAAACAATTATCGACCTATTTCAGTAATTCCAGTGTTTTCGAAAGGTATTAAGAAAGTAATACATATCAGATTGCTATCATTTTTAATCACCACAATTTTTTCAAGATTTTCAACATGGATTTAGGAAGCATCGCTCTACCGAAACAGCCCTCTTGACTCAAAAAGAAATAACTATAGGTGCATTCAGTCCTAATCAAATGGAATTCGGCATATACGTCGATTTTTCCAAAGCATTTGACCTGATTGATCATACCATCCTTCTTAGCAAACTAGAAAACTATGG
This sequence comes from Dermacentor silvarum, assembly GCF_013339745.2. Taxonomy (NCBI): domain Eukaryota; kingdom Metazoa; phylum Arthropoda; class Arachnida; order Ixodida; family Ixodidae; genus Dermacentor; species Dermacentor silvarum. The sequence continues at coordinate 142,144,766 of NC_051157.2, forward strand.
TGTGCGTGGAACAGCCCATGCGCTTCTAGAATCCTATCTTTCAAACAGGGCACAATTCGTAGATACAAACAATGAAACATCTACAAGGAAGCCAGTAGTTGTTGGTGTGCCACAAGGAAGCATTCTAGGGCCACTCTTACTTTTGATTTACATAAATCACATTGTGCACTGCACAGACAATGCAACATTCGTCTCGTATGCTGATGAAACGACCGTTTTTATGACAGGAAATTTGGAAACATGGATAGAAGCGATGGCTAACAAAACGCTGTCTGACCTAGATGCCTGGGCCTCAGTGAATTTTTTTTAAAATAAGCCCTTCAAAAAACACAAGGTATTTTGTACACGCCTAAAGGAAAAACGCTGACAAAGAATCTGAATTTATTTCTGGGCTCTCAGCCGGTGGAGATGGTGGATTCTGTTGAAACCCTTGGAGTACATTTTTCAAAGCACCTTAGATGGAATACACATGTTGAAAACCTCCATGTGAAAGATGTCATCTGCCATTGGTGTCCTTGCACGTACGCGATGTATTCTTCCTACAAAAGTGAAGATTATGATCTACAATGCATTAGTGTCCTCTCTGTTGCAGTACTGCAGCATAGTGTGGTGTACTACTGGTGTAACAAATTTCTGCGAACTCTTCGTGCATCCATCATCCTACTGTTTTGCTAACTGTAACGTGGTCGGGACCTCGTCAAGCAGCTGAGGTTTTTAGTCTCTAACTCCTCCTATTCAAAAGAAATAAAGTTGGTTGATTGATTTTTTGAACTTAGCATTTATCATGTTTACAATAGTTACAATAAAGCATTTTAAATTTAGCAGTATCCATGGCTCCTGTTCTATTGCGAATAGCCATAATGTCTGACGCTTCGCTATGCTTGATTGCTAGTAAGGTTAAATACGCTTCAGCTTTCAACTGATATGAAAGTTATTGGTGTCTTGCGCGCTCTGTCCGTTTGTATTTTCTTTGTGTTTTTGTTCCGGTACGTTACCGTAAATACATTACTGCAGTGCAAACTTTCAATTTTCTCTGTGTAGGAACTCGACGTACCAAAGCTCATGCGTGATCGAAATCTACATAGAATGTAGATAACTTTCTCGCATGCACACGCTAAATCTATGCGCATGTGATGCACTCCCTACGCACGTCAACACGCTACGTGTGGCTTTTGAAAGAAAGTGGCCCTCAGTTTTCGCTCTTAGTGATGTCATAAGCGATCACTTATAGGAAATGATGATTCAAAATAATGCTGCGACGCATTTACGAGCACGAGACTATGCAAGAACCCCGTGATTCTTCGTTTCTTTATTGTCCACCGCATACGACAGCATCCAGGTGAACTCCGCTGCAAGGCGCTCAGAGAAAAAAAAGCTAGCAAACGCACTAGGAATATATGCTCCAGGGTTAGAAAGATCGATTACGATAGACGCTGTCTAGGAATTTTGTTCACAACGAAGCTGCTAATGGGAGTGAAGGAAACGTAGGAGTCGATGTTTGTACACGAATAGTCTGCAAAGAATTGAGCCTGCACATTATAGTATATGACACGTCATTTCAACGAGATATCTTATATCCGTTTATTACGCTCCGCGGTTTCTCAAATGCCTTGAAGTATATTAAAAAAAACTCAGCCCTTCTACTATAGGGTGCAGATGGAAGACCAGCGAAGCTGTACTATGGTAGAAATTGTGTATTTCCAATTATGACTATTAAGATGTGGTGGTGTAATTGGTTAGTTGAACTAATTATAAATGAGAAATATATTTGATCCGGTGGTTTTCATTTATTTAGTGACCACACGGACCATGGCCTTACGGGCGCTAGGGTACACCGCCATAGGGTGTACGGAAAAGGTTGGCACGTTCTTCAGAAACACGTTACCAACGCCACGCGCGTTCGGTGCGAACGCGGGCAAAACGCCGCCGCCGTCGACAACAGTTCTGGCGTTGTTTGTGTGACCGCACACAACCGCTGTCAAAACGCTGGCGCGAGCAAGGGCCCCAACAGCAGCGGGCGAAGATTCATGCGGTCTATCGCTTCAACAGAAACTGAGCTGCGAAAGCAAAGCGCATACAAAGGTAGGAGCAGTGTTGCACATCGCTTTCAAGATAGGGTGCGCGCGACCGCTCGGCGCTCAGAGATAGTCGGCGGCCTGCGCGCATGCGCCGCAGTGGGAGAGTGGGAACACACACGCACAATCTAGGGTTCCTCGATGCCTTCCTCGCCCACCGCTCCCCTTCCACTGGGCAGTCGCGTTTGCTCTCGTTCATGCGTTCGCTTCCGTGAAAAGGCGCGTCCCTCGCCTTCGTGCGCTTTCACTCGCACAAACAGCCTACGGCCAATGAGAGTTTTTATTGCGATAGCAATTATATGGTCACTTCAAAGCGGATTTCTGCTGTCGGCGTCGGTCGTCGCCGTCGCCACGAGGTTCCGTATGATGTCAATGGCGATTAACTCGTGGCCGCGCTCCGGACGCTGTATGTGCGAGTGAAAGGACGCGAGGGGGTGGTGGTGGTTAAAACATTTATTTCGCTATGAGGGACAGGAAGTATGCTTGTACCAGCCCGTAAGGGACTGGTCCATACAAATACTGGGTGGAGGTCCCTAGTTCGGGACCACAGTGGCGGTAGCCGCCGCCCGGGCGCGCCCAACTACGGCGTGTTGGGCCTGTAAGTCGTGGCAGCCGAGTAGGGTCGCCTCCCAGTCTTCCCGGGTTGGGCTGAGGATGGGGGGATGGCCGGGTTGGAGGGGCAGGCCCACACCATGTGACAGGTGTCTGAAGACACCGCACCACAGTGTGGGCAGTTGCCACTAAAGGAGGGGTCAAAATGTTTTAGAACTCCCGGGCACAGCAAAGTATTGGTTAGAAGGCGGAGAAAGAGCCGCTCATCCTCCTTCCTAAGGCCTTTACATGGGCGGGGGTAAAGGCGATGACTATCGTGATAGTATAGTGTAATATCTTTAAAGGTATAGGCCGGATTAAAATCGGTTTCCTGATTGGGTGGGGAGGAGAAAACAGCCCGGTGAGAGAGCGCGCGGGCGGCTGCGTCTGCTGCCTCGTTTCCTGCTAACCCCTGATGAACAGGGCACCATATAAGGTAACGGGGTGCGGGGTCCGTATCGCGTATGCAATTTCTGTAGATATGATAGGCTAGAGAGGGGGTCCAGCCTTGTTCGACGTTCCGACAGGCCCCTCGCGAGTCGGTGATTATGTATTTCGATTCGGAATGCGAGGCTCAAGATATGCAGATAGCCGGTCCCGCACCATTGTCTTCATTAGTTTGCCCACACAGGAGGTGAGAGAGATGGGGCGGAGGTTATCTGTGTCAATTGGTTTGCCTGCTTTAGGAATAATTGTTACCAGAGCTGTTTTCCAATCTATTGGCAGGGGGGTGTCCCCGCGCCAAATTGCATTGATGTAGTCGAGGAGGGACTGGTATGCCGTGTCGGGCTGGTTCGCCAGAAGCTTCACGATGACCTTATCCCTTCCCGGGGCAGTGCCTCGTTTCATTTTGGCAAGGGCCGGCCGCAGATCGTGGAGCTGGAACGGTTGATCCAGTTCCGTGTTCTGTCTGCCTGCATAAGAGTACGCAGACCCACGGGAGTCTTGGGCTGTGCACAAATACTGGTCCCGGAGTTTCTGTGCCAGTTGAGTTGTGTTGCCAGGGAAAGCGTGCACGGCTCACTGCAAATGTTTCTGTGTTTCGGTTCGTGATTGAGTTGGGTCGATGAGGGCTCGAAAGAGGCGCCATGTGCTGCGGCTGGACATTTGTCGCGCGGCCTGTTGCATCTATCCACCTAGTTGGAGTCGGCGAGTTGGGCCGCGTACTCGGCCGCTCTCTGGGTGAGCTCGGAAATCCGAGCTTTAAGCTTTCTGTTATGTTTCTGGCTTCGCCAGCGGCGGACGAGGCTGCGACGGGTTTCCCAGAGGTGTAGGAGGTGGTTATCCTTGTCCGTGACTGCCTTTGACAGCTGGATCTGAGTTTCATGGGAGCAAAGCTGTTTCAGCAGGTGTTGGGAGCATGCTGAGTGACCCTGCTCGGAAATGGGTGTGTTATCTAGTGTGTCGAAGTTTTGCCTAAATGTGGTCCAATCTGAGTTACGGCCTTGTGTTTTGGAACGCTTTTGGGGGCGTGTGTATAGTGTAGTGTTAAGGATGCAGTGGTCGCTACCGAGGGTTTCCTCGGTGTTGAGGAGGTCTGCGTGTCTTAAGTTGCGAGTGAAGGTCAAGTCCCGGCTCGTATCTCGTGTCACGGAGTTTCCTAGCCGGGTTCGGTGGACGGGGTCCGTGTGGAGGGTGAGGCCAAACGTAGACGCAAGCTCCGCCAGCCGACGTCCGCGCAACTTCTCTCTGCGATACCCCCACAGCTGACTGGGAGCGTTAAAATCGCCCACAATCAGGAGGGGATCGCGACCCGTTACTCTTAGCGCGTGGCAAAAGAGGTCCGCAAAAGTCACTCGCTTGAGCTTGGGAGAGCAGTATACGTTTAGGACATGCAGTGGAGGGTCCCTACGGTGGAGTGGTAGGATAGTCACCATTACATTCGAGCTGTAGGTCGAGATCACTAAGTTGGCTGTGTATGCTTTATGTACGAGAAGACAAGACGAGGGATCCTGTTGGAACGTCGTGTAGTTTGGAAGTGCGGCGCCCAGTCCTGGCTCCTGGAGGACAATCACGGCTGGTAAAGACTCGAAGGTTTCAAGGTAGAGGCGGAAATTGGCCCGCTTAGTACGGTTCTTAAAACCTCTACAATTCCATTGTGTTATTGATGTTGAAATGACCGAATTGGAGGTGGGGGAACGCCTTTGATTACGGTGTCTCGTCAAGGTTAGAATTTTGTAAGGGGGAGGAGGAGGGAGTGGCTGCCCCAGAGTCAGCTCTCTGCGCCACCAAGGGGGTGATGACAGAATGAGCGGGGCAGTTGTCCTCATTCTCCGACTCATTGATCAGGCAGTTGAATTTTGAACGACGGGATACGTCCTTAACGGGCCCCAATCGGCGGAGGAGGCGGGGGTTGTCCATGATGTGTTTTGAGATCATCGGGGGGACTGGCAGTCATGATCTTGATCAAGATCTGGTCGATAGCGGTCTCGATCATAGATCCCAGTTTGGAGGTAAGGCACTCCTCCATCGCGGAGATGGTTGCCACGAGGGCAGGCGAGAGCTCCGCGTCGCTCTCCATAGCGTCCGAGTTCTGCGGGCTCGGAGCGGCGGGCGCCAATTTTGATTCTAAATTTTGAATTTTGTTGAGCAAAAGCTCATTTTGTGCCCGGAGCACGTCGATCTGTTTTTAGGGGCGAAGCTCCTTAGGGTGTGGGTCGTTCCCTCCTCTGTAGTAGTAGTATGTAGCCGCCTCTAGTTTATGATATGCTCAATAGATGGCGTTGTGTGTCCGTATATGTATGTACACGCATATATACATATATATGTATATGTATAGTATAACCGGAAGCCAACTTCCGGCTTCGGAGAACGCTTCCGGCGTTTTTCTCTCTCGTCCGTAGCTAGGTGCGCTGCGGTGCACAAGGGCGTTCGTTCCCCACGCGCGTTCTCTTTCTCTCGTTCCCGACGCGCGCTCTCTTTATCTCTCGCCCGTAGCTGTGGTTTACCCAAATGATCCCCCGGAGCTTCGCCCCACTCATCATCATTCACGCCGTGGATATGCTGTGATTTTTAAAGACGATAGTCTTTCTTGGGGAACTTAAACGCTGAAAATTTGGTCTGTCTGTCTGTTTGTCTGTCTGTCACCCGATTCAGCCACCCGGCCAAAGTTGGACCACTTGCTTACCAAGCCCACACTACTTAAACTGGTACGGCTGTTCATACTTGTGAACGTTATCGATCACAAAGTAAATATTACGCATATCTGAGGCGCAACATCACTAGGTAAGTATTAGGAGGTGTGTTCCTTTAATAGAAAATACATAGATACGTAACTCTAAAGACCCTAGTTTCTTAAGCTGCGCTGAAAATGCCATGCTATGCGCGCCTACGAACGACGTTCCCCGACTGCACGCCGAAGAGCGCCCTCTGCCATGGAGGAAGGAAACCCTCTGCACAAGCTCATGTTTCCCGATGTATTGCCACATGGCGTCCATGTCTCACGCAGCGCCTCCTCAATTTTACCCATGCCAGCCAGATGCGGCCGATTCAACATAAAGGAAGCGCTGTCTGAGGCAGGGCAAAACATAAATGGCCGCTTGACGAAAAAAGTTGTCGCAGTTTCACCTGAAAGTCGAAGCATCAATTCCGATAGCAAATTTGTAGAGAGCTATACGGAGTAATAATATTAGCTTTATCAGCTGTATAAACTTGGACATGCAGCAGCACCGGCAACACGCAGAACTGTTGTCGACACCGTCGGCGTTTTGCCCGCGTTCGCTCAAAATGCGTGCGGCGTTGGTGACTGTTGCCGGAGCCTCCGATATAAATACGCACTTGGTGCCGCAGCTAAACGTCGCCTCCCTTCCCTCCCCCCTTCCCCCCCCCCGCGTCGGAAGAAGGTGCGTTTGCTCTACATATATGGTGATTGTAAAGGAGGAAAGAGACGCCTACTTCTGCAGCCCTTAAGGGAGCACGGCGCAGAACGCGCGTTTGTTCTCCGCCGTGCGTTCACTCCCCGTGAAAGCGCGCGTCCCTCGCGCCCTTTCACTCGCACACACAGCGTTCGGCGCGCGGCGACGATTTCATCTCCATTGACGTCATACGGAACCTCACGGCGACGGCGACGCCGACGGCAGAAATCTGCTTTTGAGTGTCCATATAATTGCTATCGCACTAATAATGCGGTAAAATGAAATCTGTTCAAACAAACCTCCATTGCATTTATCATGCCAGGACGGAAATGGTACGAGAACAGCATCACGGGTGGCCGCGGATCAGACCAGCACTCATGTAGTACGGCCGGCAGAAGACTATCGTCTTTCGACGACATTTGCAGCGAAGCACGCAGATACGCGGCAATTTTTTTTTGTATTCCGCGTCGAGCGAGGAGACGGTGGGACGGGAGGAGGAAGGGTGGGGGGAGGAGGAGACAACCCTAGCCCAGCTGCTCACTTGTTTGCCCTGTTGAGGCGTTGATGCCCGGGCGCCGGCAGCGCCATCTGTCTTGAGGGCCGGGAAGTGGCAGGTGTCCTTGCCGCTGGGCGGCTGTGGTAGGGGCACCGTCTTCTTCCCGTGCGCTGCCGTCATTGGCAGGGGAGGAGGTTGCAGTGTTTTGGGGTCGGCGCCGTGAGCACCACGCGGCGCTCCACCATTGGCTTCTGGAGCCGACTGACTTGGTGGCTTCTTAGGTCGCCGGGTTGTTCGGGGTTTATTGCGTTTGGCCTTGTGGCCGGGCAACTTGAGTTGGCGGAATTTTCCCGCGCAGTCGCGGGAGTTGGTTGCATGGGCTTGCCCACAGACTGCACAGGACGGAGTGCATTCATGAGGTGCCTTCACTCCGTCGGCGGTCGGCACCGTATGGCCACACAGGCCACATTTGTCGTTGTCCGGGCAGGGGCATGTGTCCGCCCGGTGGCCCACAGTGCCGCTCCGCCCGCAGGCCGGGATGGTTCTCTGGTACGCACGCACAAGGGTCACCTCTGAGTTATAATGCACAAATCGCGGCACCACTTTGCCCACGAAAGTGAGCGCTGCAACGTTGGAATTGCCAAGCTTGCGGATATCGGCAAGCTCTCTAGCACGCCACTGGATCTTGTTTTGGAGAGACTAACTGGTCTCGTGGTTGGCTACGGTGATGACGCCGCGGCACACCTCGCCGGTGAGTTTCAGGTGGCCGTGCACGATGAGCTGGCCTTTTGATGAGTCAAGTTGAAAGTCACGCAGAAGCTTGTCCACGACGTGCGGGTCTCGGGTGCCTGCGACGATTAGATTTTGCTCCCATGTGGGGAGCAAGCTGAGCAACGCTGCGGTATGGGTGCCCAAATAGGCCGCGAACGCTGCTGCTAGCTCGAAATATTGGTATACATCCTTGAGAGCGACGGTCACCCGGGGCTTCAGGATGATAACAATGTCGTCGCGGTGAAGCTGCGGAAGCGGCTTTGGTCTCCAAACGGGTCAGGGCTTACGTGGGAGCCCGCCGTGTAGCGCTGAAACGCGCGCACTAGCGTTTTGCAGTGTTGAGTGATCTGGCGACGCGGCGGCTATACTCTCGGAGTTGGCGTTCCTCTTTCGGGAGCGGCCTTCGACTAACTTGAAAAGTCCCTCGCTCTCGATGGGCGTAGAATCCGGGCTATCAGGCACTGAAGTTGCAGGAATCTCGGGCCAGGCCATGGTGTCCGAGGCGGGGCCGCGTTGTAGCTCTTGGGAAGCCACCTTGTCGCGGTAGGGCGACTCACTCGCGACCGAGCGTCGGCGCAGCCGTTATTCCCAGCGCCGCCGCCACGAGACACAAATGAAAATTGGCCCTAAAAAGCCGAAAAATAGTGCCACCTGGGTGCGAGTGGTGTCCCCAGGTAGCTCTCAATTTTAGGAAAGCAGTTGCAGCTGTTTTGGTAGGGTTCCAGTCAAAATTTCGTGGCTTCAGCCAAAGTTGGCGGGGGGAGGGAGAGAAAAACATTTATTTAGACCATCGAGTTGATCTTGAGTACGAGTTGGTGGTGTCCTCATTCCAGGACTCCACTGGCCATGGCTGCTCGACGTACTTGCTGGACGAGAACTTCTTGTCCCGCCAGGGTATCGCCGGTCCGCTGTACCTCACACCCCTCAAATGACGTGTTAGGCGTCTTTGAATGTTCAGGTTTGCCCCCGCACCCCCACGAGATGTGAAAGAGAGTAGGGCGTGTGTCGCCGCACCAGGGGCAGATGCCGCGATATGTTGCTGGGTACATTTTGCTGTATCTGTGTAGGTTTGGGAATGTGTTTGTTTGGATAAGTCTGAGGGCTATTGCCTCTTCAGTTGCTGAGCTTTTAAAGACGATAGTCTTTCTTGGGGAACTTAAACGCTGAAAATTTGGTCTGTCTGTCTGTCTGTCTGTCTGTCTGTCACCCGATTCAGCCACCCGGCTAAAGTTCGACCACTTGCTTACCGCCCACACTACTTAAACTGGTACGGCTGTTCATACTTGTGAACGTTATCGATCACAAAGTAAATATTACGCATATCTGAGGCGCATCATCACTAGGTAAGTATTAGGAGGTGTGTTCCTTTAATAGAAAATACATAGCTACGTAACTCTAAAGACCCTGGTTTCTTAAGCTGCGCTGAAAATGCCATGCTATGCGCGCCGACGAACGACGTTCACCGACTGCGCGCCGACGAGCGCCCTCTGCCATGGAGGAAGGAAACCCTCTGCACAAGCTCATGTTTCCCGATGTATTGCCAGATGGCGTCCATGTCTCACGCAGCGCCTCCTCAATTTTATCAATGCCAGCCAGATGCGGCCGATTCAACATAAAGGAAGTGCTGTCTGAGGCAAGGCAAAACATAAATGGCCGCTTGATGAAATAATGCGGTAAAATGAAATCTGTTCAAACAAACCTTCATGCCAGGACGGAAATGGTACGAGAACAGCATCACGGGTGGCCGCGGATCAGACCAGCACTCATGTAGTACGGCCGGCAGAAGACTATAGTCTTTCGACGACATTTGCAGCGAAGCACGCAGATACGCGGCAAATTTTTTTGTGAGCGGGAGGATAAATCCTGCGGTTGAGTCGCTGGATCTTGAGTCGGTCGCAGTAATTTGATGGCAGGGGCACAAAGGTAAAGGGTGGGGATTGATCAGACGATTGGTTTTGCCCCGGTCGGTTAATTAGCGCTCGCCCTTTCGTTCCCCTCCAGTCCCGCGTGACCCGGCGTCCACGTGATTTGATGGGATTCTTGCAGCTTCGGGCCTATAATCTGAGCCGCCAGCACCGGTGTTCTTCCATTGGAAAAGTTGCGGCAGGCCTGTTGCGAATCGGTAACGACATGAACTTCCCTGCCCACCCTGTCATGTTGCTTTATTACTAGCGCCGCGGCTATGGTCTCAGCCGCAGCTGGGGTCTCTGCCCTGACGGAGGCCGCGAGGGTTAAGGAGTTGTCTCTCCCGTTCACGGCAGCTACTGCGAAGAGGCTCCCTGCAGGGTACGCCGCCACGTACACGTACGTTACGTACGGGTCACCCATGAATTGTCGGCGCTGTCTGTCGGAGCCGATGCACTGCACGTCCACTCGCTCCGTGCGCTGCGTCTCCTCCGCCAGGACGCGAGGGCCGCGCGCTTACATGGGGAGCGAACGCACGTCGGAGAGCAAACGCGCGTTCTGCGCCGTGCTCCCTGAAGGGCTGCAGTCTCTTTCTTCCTTTCCACATATAGATAGCAAACGCGACTTTTTCCGTCGCGAAAAAGGCTGTGGGGAGACGGGAGGGCAGGAGGGGAGACGACGTTTAGCTGCGGCACCAAATGCATATTTATATAAAAACGCCGCGCGCGTTCAGTGCGAACGCGGGCAAAACGCCGACGGCGTCGACAACTGTTCTGCGCGTTGCTGGTGCTGTGGCATCTCCAAGTTTATACAGCTGATAAAACTACTATCCTTACTCCGTATAGCTCTCTACTAATTTGCTTTCGCAATTGATGCTTCGCCTTTCGGGTGAAACTGCGACAATTTTTTTTCTATTGCCGGACGCGACCATCCAAGAGTAAGGCATTAACAGGTTCGCTGAAATAGTTTATTTCCGGCGTTGGCGTTGATAACTCCTGCAGCTCCATAAGGTACTTTTAAACACATTGAAAAAGAAAAAAAAAACAATCGTAAACTCCAAAGTAATGCAGTTACACTAAACGTGAAAGCTGGGGAAGTGTGGAACAGTGATTCGCCGGTGTTTCCATTTTTTTTCCTTGTGTTACCGATTTGCATGATTGGGTTGTCAAACCAAAGGCGGTCACAAACTTTGCAGCTATGCCCGAAGCTATGATCAAGAAAGTAGCGCTTGAAGCGAGCGTCAGCGCCTCCGGCTTCGGGAGGAGGAGGAAAAACACTTATCTAGCACCATATACATGGAGCTTAAATTCAGCGCGCGAAAGTCCACGGTTGGTCAAGCGGCCAGGAGACCGTGTGCCCTGGCGGCTGGCTCTGTCCACTCCGTTACCCAGACGTTTCCGGGTCGGAGCTGAGCAGCGTGGCCTCCCACTGCTGCGGGGTAGTGTTATGCGAACCCTGAGTATTGTTAGGTTGCTGCGCTTGAGGGCAGCCCAAGAGTATGTGGTAGAAATTTGCATTCTCACTTTGGCAGCGGTAACGGCATTCTTCTCTTCTAGATTGCGCTTCGGCTTCTCGTAGTTACGGGTCGTCTTCGCGGCGTTGTTGTTTAGCGTTTGCTACGCGTTGTCGGAGCTGGGGTTTTTTCGTCAACCTGCTGCCTACGTTCGTAGTGTGCACGCTGCACAAGAAACAGTGCTGGACTGGATGCCTTCATTGGACGCTTGCACACGCTTGCACCGTCCCGTTTCAAAAGGAATGCCATTGAATGATCATCATGATCATAAATAGCACGGTATCATGCTATTTGACAAGCGATGGAGCATGCACGCCGCTTAGCGTCGATACGTACAAGCTTCGCATTGCAGATCTGCGACATTCCACCAGTTGTCCAGACATGTAGCAGCTGCATATAGCAGTTGCAAGCGTCATCTAGATGGACTTCGAAAGATGAAGACGAAGTGAACTGAGCAAGCGTAGCTTCTTGCCTTGCTGCGATAATTTTGTCATAGTGCAGGCTTAATTGTGCTTGTTGGACGAGAAGACATCTGAAGCGATGACAGCCGGCACGTCATCGCTTGCGTCGAGCATGCCTCTTCGCACTCTATCCCCCAGTGATATAGTGTTAGGCTCGCCACGTCGACATGGAGATGTCCGGTTCCTGTTTCTCCAACAGTGACCCTATGGACTCCGACAACGACTACACCGTCGTGGAGGGCAAGTGACTGAAGAGGAAATACCGCAGGACAACCAAAGATGTGAGTGAGCAGCGCCCCAATGTACCGCCTACACCGACTTACAGGATTGCTTTTGTACCTCTCGACGTGTCTAAGAATTTAAATTCCGAGCACAGACAGGTAGTCAACACCTACCTTGGTAATGTGGCTCCGAAAGGAATTAACGAAGTGCGCTTCAACACCAGAAAGAACGTAGTCATAGTGGAAATAGCGACGCAAGCCGCCCTAGAAAACTTGAAAACCGTGCGCATACTAGACACATAGAAGTCCGGTCGTTCATTGTGCACAGTGGTCACACTAGGGCAGGCGTTATTTCCGATGTCGTGATTGACATCAGCGATCCGTATCAGCGATCAGCGAGCCGCTCCGTAGAAGATTCCTAGAGGAGAGAAAGGGGCGAGCGTAGGAGAGGAGAGAGAGGGGGAGGGATGGCGCAAGCACTGTGGGGGTGTGGTACGCGGGACAACAGACAGAGCCGCCGGCAAGAAATGCTTCGCATTTAAAACTATTTGTCACCACCCCGTTTCGAAGGGGATGCCAGTAAAGCATCATTATCATAATCAACACAACGTACCATGCCACGGGTCATGTGATATAACATGTGCGCCACGTAGTCTGGATAACTGTGTTTACTACTCTTCGGTAGACGTTATGGTGCCACATCACAAGGTACGAACAACTGCTCAAAATGCGAATGATAGAGGTACGCGCGCGGCTGCAACCAGGCAACATCGAGTTAAGCAGACCGCTGTGCAGAGAGATTAGGAAAAGCTGCAGCTCAAGCCGTTGGTGGTGGTGGAAAACTTTTATTGAGAAGGCCCGAAGTAAAGAAAATTAAAATGCAGCGTTGTGAGCGGCTTTCAGGCTGCCGGTTGTGGCGTCCAGGCCATGCCTAGTCGCGACGACCACTGCCCAGGTCACCAGCCGGAGTTGGAGATCCAGCACGGGGCTGGACAAAGAAGCCTCCCACTGCTGCGGACTGGTTAGGTGCCAAGAGGCAGGGGCAAGTGTGTCGGGCAAGAGAATAAGATGTGATCGTAATCGGTGCGGGAGCTGTCACATAAGCGGCAGGCCGGCGAGTACATCCCGGGGTGGAGGAGGGCAAGACGTCCCGGTGTAAGAAAGGTGTGGGCCTGAAGGTGGCGCCGCAAGTGTTGGTGGTGTTGAGAAAGGGATTTGTGTGGCGGGGGGAAGGTGAGACGAGACAGGTGGTAGTGCAAGGCGATATCGTGGTACGTGAGGAGTGCGTCACGCGTATCCATTCCCGGCTGGGGCAGGCTTGCTCGATCATTCGAATCGCGAGCGATGGAATTGGCCACCTCATTGCCAGGATGGGTCGCGTGAGCGGGCACCCAGATGATTTGGATTGGGCGAGAGGGAACAGTTTCGGAACGCAAGATACCGGAGGCCGGGGGTGCCACCCGTCCCACCGCGTAGTTGTAGACTGCAGGCTTGGAGCCACTGAACATATATTCCGCGGATGTTTGCGTGATGGAAAGGGCAATAGCTGCCTCTTCGGCCTCTGACAGAGGCCGAAGTGTATACTCAGACAGAGTGGGTCGGAAAGAGTTGTCAGTGACTGCCAGGGCATGGGCTGGGTGATGACCAGGGCATCGGGTGGTACGGGGCGGCATCCACATAAGCCACGGCGGGTAGCCGTTTGTACTGACGCCAGAGAGCGGAGGCTCGCGCTGCTCTGCGAGAGGTGTGGTGTTCAGAGTGCATATTCTTAGGGAGGGGATTAACGGTTAGCAGGGAGTAGACGTGGGAAGGGATGGGCAGTGAGGTGGGAAGAGGGGTAAGAGGGTAGAGTTTAAGGATCGGGAGAAGTGCCTGACCAGGTCGAGTGCAGGAGAGACGGAGGAGCTGGGCCGTGCGATGGGCCTCCGTCAGCTCCGTAAGGGAGTTGTGGACGCCCATCGACAGTAACCGAAGCCGTAGAAGTAGATGTGGGAAAAGACAGGGCCGACTTATACGCCTGGCGAATAAGGCTGTTGAATTTGTCTTCCTCGGTGCGTGAAAAGGAAAGGAAAATATACGGAAGAGGATAAATGAAGCGGCTGAGAAGAAAGGCCTGGACTAGGCGGCGGAGGCCGTGTTCGCGCATGCCGTGGCGACGGTTGGCAATGCGGCGTATTAAGCGGATGGTCTGGTGTACAGTGTTTTTTGAGGCGAGTGATGAGGTTGGTGTGCTTGCCATTGGACTGAAGAAAGAGTCCTAGGATGCGGAGGGTAGAGTTGAGGGGAAGGGGTGTGCCGTCAAGAGAGACAGTGAGTGGAAAAGGCGACAGGGGGGCCATTCCCCGAGGCAGAAGGAGCAAAAGATCCGATTTGGCCTGGGAGCAGCTCAACCCGACAGACCGGGCGTGAGGCACCACCTCGTTCATTCCCGCCTGGAGAGTAGTCTCCATGTCGCCAAGATTGCCGGTGGTCACCCATAGGGTGATGTCATCGGCGTAGAAAGCATAAGACAGAGCTGGGATAGTGCGTAGAGCACGTGCCAGCGGGAAGAGGGTGACGTTAATTAGAAGAGGGGAAAGACAGAGCCTTGGAGAGTACCCTTGTTGCCAAGGGAGAAAGAAGGAGAAGAAAGTGGGCCATACGAGATTTCGGCTGTGCAGTAGGCGAGGAAAGCGGTGACGTAAGCATGGACATGGGATTCGACATGAAGGGAGGAGAGCGTCCAGAATGGTGGTGTGGTGTACATTGTCGAATGCTTTGGTAAGGTCCAGCGCCAGGATAGCTCGAGCGCGGTTGTGGTGGGAGGGGTGTAGGATATCCTCGAAGAGCTGGAGCATGATATCCTGGATGGACAACTGGGGACGAAAGCCGAACATAGAGTCCAGATATAGGTCATGATGATCCAAATGGGTCTGGAGGCGGGCCAGGATGACGTGCTCGAACAGCTTGCCGAGACAGGAGGTGAGCGAGATGGGGCGGAGGTGCTCGAGAGCAATAGGTTTACCGGGTTTGGGGATGAAAGAGACTCTTGCATGGCTCCAGGGGGAAGGAAGAGTACCAGCGTGCCAATACGTACCGAGAAGGTCAGTAAGGGCTTCGAGGGAGGGGGTATGTAGGTTTCGGAGTGCCTTGTTAGTGATGCGGGCCGCCCCCGGGGCCGAGGGGGCGCGGAGCGTAAGTAGCGCTGCACGAACCTCTCCCAGTTAGATATCCGCTTGAAGGTCAGGGTTCGGGGAACCGGTCAGGGTTGGAGAAACCGGGAAGAGTGGGGAAGGGTTGGTGCAGAGGTAGCGGTCCCGGAGGGCCGCCAGGAAGTCGGTATTGGTGAGTGGGGAGGAGTGATGGAGATGGGAGATATACTTGCGCTGGGAAGCTTTCCTGTGTGTAGGGTCTAGCAGCACCCTGAGAAGCGACCACGTGTCGCGGAGGCCCAGGTTGCCGGCAATTCGGTCGCAGGTCTGGCACCACTGTTGTCCGACGCGAGCTAGGCCAAATGGAGGCGCACGCGGCGATTGTGTTTCTGAGCCTGCCACCAGCGGTGGACAGCGTGATAGGCCTCCCAAATGTGCAGTAGACGGCTGTCTGCCGTGGTGGAGTGTGGTGCTGCTGGGAGTGTAGATGTGGCGGCACGGACGTCCGCCAAAAGGGTATCACTCCAGGCAGAGATCGGTGATAGGAGCAGAGGAGGAAGTAGAAAGACGAGTGGAACGGAAGCGGTCCCAGTCAGCTATCTGGGTCAGACGAGTAGACGGAGAGGAGGAGGAGTTTTAAATGCATAAGCATTTCTATGCCTACCAAATGAGAAATTTGTCCGTCCGTGACATAAGACGAATGCAATGGCTAATAGCCACGTAAGGCAGAGCCTACAAGCGCTCAGCGAGGTGAAGCGCATACATTCATTGAGGTCACCCATACAATACAAAGAACAGCACGTGTTTCAATAAATAACAAGTTGAAAACAAGCATCCGAACCATGAATAAAACATTGCATGTCCCCCTCAGCAATTGTAGTGGTAGTTTTGCAACAGCTTAGCTGGACATCCGGGTTGATAAGCCCCGATAATAGTTGATAAGAGTCGGATCGTGTTCGATAAGGTTGATAACGATCGATAAGGGTTAATAAGGGTTTATGCTGATCGAATCGAATATAATACCATTGACAATGACACCGGACTGCGTGGCGATTAACAAGCGGCACAATGCTTCTGCATACTTACGCAACTCCCAAAGGAGTTTCTGCGTGATTTCTTTTTTCAGTTAGGAAGTATAACTAAAATCATGCGTGCCTTTTAAGTGCACGCAAATCTCGCACGTTATACGCGAAGGTAAGGTCGTGAAGGTTTGAGAAAGTGGAGCCGCAACCGCTGAATTATACCGGGTCAATTGTTGCAGGACCTGTTGTGAGCCACACGATTGCTTAGCTGCGCAAATAGGTAATCGCTTGACAATACTTCTCGGACCCCCACCTTATCGGGAACATTTCCTCTCGTAAGGTCACTCTTACAATGTCCTCGTAGCGCAACAAAACACTGGTCTGACAGTTGTTCCGACATGACTAACCTGATTCCGGGCTTTTAAATGCTGTCGCACCAAATCGCTTGGAAATACGAAGAAAACATACAATGGGTTTGTTTCTGCACAAACTCTGTCGTACTGTGAGAAAACAAGCTTCTAGTTTACCGCAGCGGTATTTCCCGTACACAACTATTTTTTATTATTATTGTGAAAGCAATTATATGCACACTCCAGGCGCATTTACGCTGACGTCATCCGCGTAGCCTTCGCTGTCGCCGCGATGTTCCGTGTGAAGTCCGAGTGCGATAACATCGCGGCCGGATGCCGTATGTTGCCGGTGCGAGTGGAAGGGTGCCAGATTTATCTGAGAAGCATGGTGGCTCAATCTCGAAGGTTATGAGAAACGGCGCACAACAATGCCTGAAGCAAGCACTTCTCGCTGTGTATTGTGTGTATTACACCGACAAACAGGTGCACGCAGGGTAACGTTTAACATCAACTCACCCCTCTAGCATTGAACTAAATGCTGAAGAAATTAAACATTCACTGTTAACATAACCGCCTACTATCGTCAGTCAAAGCAAACAGCAGAGAAAGCTTCGCTTACATTTATTGGCACACTGAGTCGGATCCACATAATTTTATTTCGATTGCAAATATGTGGACACTCCAGACCCATTTGCGCCGTCATCGTCGGCGTGATGTTTCGTATAATGCCCAAGTGCGATAACATCGTGGCCGCGCGCAGTATGGTGTGGGTGAAAGTGAAAGCGTGAGAGGGTGAGCAGAGAATGGTTGCTCAGTCTCGCGTGCGCAAGGGAGGAAGGCGGGGAGAAAGCGCTCCGTCTTCTATCGCGCACAAGGCCGCAGGGAAAGTGGGGGACGTTTTACTCCCGTGGCGGCTACGTATGACGCGGCTGAGCGCGGCCGCGCGGCCGCGCGGCCCCGATCTAGAAAGCGATCTGCGCTGGGTACAAAGTCTAGGCGGGCTGACGGCTTCGGCCCTATAACATAAAATTATTCCAATCTGTTTTCCTTCCAATCACCTGATGTCAAATTTAAGTAACCGCCAACGCAAGCATCAGGCGGTGACTCGCAGCGTTGTTTGAGAAGGCTAATGAAACGCTCTAATATTTAATAGGAGGTGACTGTTGTTTGCTTTCAAAAGGAATAGCATTGCCTAACTTGACATATATTCCTTACCTGACTGGCTTACCAAGGGCGAGGAGCACGCAGAAGTGGAGGCGTAAGGTGGGGCCAGGCTAGCGCAGTGAAAGTAGGTAACCTGATGAGGATGGTGGCTCAATCTCGAAGGCCGGCGTCTGCGTTTGCCTAGGGATGGTAATATCGATGAACGATTAATCGATTAATCGACTAAAAGTACGCCGCAAAACGATTAATCGTCATCGATGTGTACCTTTAATTTAATCGGTTTAATCGATTAAAGCAGTTCAATTAATCGTTTTCCAGACAGTGACTAAAGTGGCGTGAAAATTTTGAAATCGTACTGTAGAATGCGGAGTACGGAGCAACGACCGCGCGGCTGCGAAGACCGAGAGCGACTGTCGACTGTTTTCCCGAGTCATGTCGAGCTGGCCAAGCACTTCCCCGCTTTACGCGCACTTCACACAGGCTGCCTGGGGCCCGGAGAGAGGCCGCCCCCGTGGAGGAAGCAATAAACTGGGCGAGAGCATTACGTGAGGCAGCTAGTCTTGGCAAGCGAACTCACCGTCAAGCGATTTCCTTCGCTTTTTACTTCGCAGTAGGGTCAACACGTGACCCTGAGTGACAACGTATTGGCCGATAATGTTTGGTTCGCAGCAGTTTCAAATCAGTGCGCACCCGTTCAGCTGCGCTGCTGCCCTGCACCCGGCAGCATTAAACCTATACCGCGCGCTCTGATGTGGCGATCACGATGTTGCGACATTACTTCTTGATGTCAGTCGTGCTGCGATGTTCTCTTGTAATTATTCCTTCCTCCATGCCCACCCTCCTCAGTAAGCGCCATCTTTAACATAGAGGGTGTTCATTTTTAAGTTTTACGGAATTTTTAGAAATCGCCTGTGGCAGGTAGCATAATTTTATCATTGAGCTGGGTTATTCGATGAGGCGCAAATTCGCACGAGAAATCTAAACACATATTCAACTAATTAACAAAAAATCGCTGATTAACTTCTTAGTTAATTACTTTACGACACATATAACAATTTACGAATTGTAGCCGGTGATCTTGTCAGGCGTATGCACTTGCAATGAATTTCCAGAATGACACCAGTTTGGAGATATGCGCCATCATACTCACCGTAAGAATGCACTGTTGTTCCACTTAATTTTTTACCAAAATGCATTGAAGCACAAAAGTAACTATAACGTCCATGTATTTCGTCCCACACTTTGAGAAATAGTATCTCGAAACTGGTGTCATCCTGGAAATTCATTTCAAGTAGATGCGTCTTGCAAACTCACCAGCTACAGTTCGTAAATTGCGATATGTGTCATAAAGTAATTAACCAAGAAGTTCATTAGTCAATTTTTGTTAATTGGTTGAATATGTATTTCGATTGCTCGTGCTACTAATGTCCACCGCTCAACGATAAGAATTATGCTACCTGCCACAGGCGATTTTTAAAAATTCCGTAGTATAGTTGTCACGTAGTAGTTACGATGAAGAAAACAGTCGCAAAACTGTGAATGACGAAACGGACTTTTTATTGGGCGAGCCTGTGCCCACAAAAGCAAGTTTCACTCGAAGCACAACGATAGCGGCGAACACAATCGGCGATCGTTGAAATCTGATCAGCGGCGAAGCGCGTCGGCTTTTATACATGAGTCATCGAAGGTTCCAGAGTAATCTCTGGTACCCGCGTGTCTTCCAGAAGGTACTAGACAATTGGCGTCGCTCATACAATCAGATTACATAAGCGTCGGTGACAACTGACAACGGATAGAAGCATCGATAACGTTCGAGAAAATTCCGATACATGCAGGCGCTTCCTGCGCCGAGCGATAACGTTTAAGGTGGCGGTCCAGCAGCACCAGCCCCCCGTTTTGAGTACCTTTGGAGCAACCGCGGTGGCTCTTCTATTTGGGATATAAAGTTGTGGTATATACCATAAAAAAGCTTAATTCTTGTATATTCTAACTATAGATAATATTTAGAAATTGATTAATGTGATTTAGAAATAAATGTTCAAGAACAACCATGAGATGCATGGTTTTTGCGAACTGTGTCTCAGTTGTGACCATATTTAGAAGAAATTACCACATTTACTGCATTGCGGCTTGCTCTGTAGCTTTAGGACATATTTATTTCCTAGACGCAGCAAAACAATGTTAAATTTTTACTTTTTGGATAATTTGCTTTTGAAGTTTGCCAAAATATCGCAACTTCTGTTGTAAACAGCCCGGCAACTACACGCTCAAGGAAGCTAAATTTTGGACAAATTAGAGATCAAGCAATTTCCAATTGGGATGCAAAATTTCATTTATGTACCTTTCTTGGCTTTCCTAATAATGCGACCGAAATTAAGCAATATTTAGAATTCTGGTACTACTTTTGCCAATTTTTGCGGGAAGGTACTAAAGCTACGAAGGTGCGGTGTAAAACTAATAAAGGTACATGAATGAAATTTAGCGTCCTACATGGAAATTCCTTGAACTCTATTTGTCCAAAATTTAGCTTTCTAGAGCATGTAGTGGCCGGGCTGTTTACAACAGAAGTTGCGATATTTGGCAATCTTCAAAAGCAAATTATCTAAAAAGTAAAAATTCAACATTATTTTGCTGTGTCTGGGAAATAGATAAATATGTCCTAAAGCTACAGAGCAAGCCGCAACGCAGCAAATGCGGTAGTTTCTGCTAAATATGGTCACGACTGAGATACAGTTCGCAAAAACCTATGTATCTCATGCTTGTTCTTGAACATTTATTTATAAATCCGATTTTTCAATTTCTTCATAATATAAATAGTTGGAATCTACAAAAATTAGGCTTTTTTATGGCATATACAACTTTATATCCTAAGTAGAAGAGCCACCACGGTTGCTCCAGAAGTACTCGAAACGGGGGGCTGGTGCCGCCGGAGTGGGACCACCACCTTAACATTTGTTAGCCGGTGAAAAGCGGTCACCGGGGAAAGATAAACAAGTACACCTGTCAATATGAACACTCTGTATATTGCTTATTCCTTCACTAGTCACTAGTGGCAATTATAGTTGACCTCTAACAAATTAAACATTATTCTTTATCAAAATTTATACGCTTGTATGTCTTATCCTGGTTCCACCTTTCAAGCCTTAAAATAGGTACTTACGTGAAGAGATAACTGTGTTTCAGCCTTTTTAAAGCGCTTGAAAAAAAAGTCGATTAATCGATTAATCGACGAAAAACCCCGCATCGAAATCAATTAATCGATGATACGCTAAAGCGACGAACGATTAATCGTTAATCGATTAAAACATTTAATCGACCATCCCTACGTTTGCCCTGCTTCTTCTTACTAAGCTTTCGGCGTCTGCTATAAAATCACGCCGGCGTGCAAGGGAAACGTAACAATGCAGCCAAAACGAATCTTCTGTGAAGAAAATTTCACATAGTGATGTCGTTTACGTGCCGAAAGGGCTCGACAATCATATAATGTCACGCAAAATTTTTAATATAGGCAAATAAATTCATTCTCCGCGGCAGCTCCGACTAGCCAGTGCCAGAGCGATCGGCGGGTACCCACCTTCTATTCATGTCGGAACGGGGCACTGTCCGGCTATTAAAAAGAAAATTAAGTTTTGATCGGCGTAATAATGCATCTTTAATGCGTACACGCCACTTTGACGCAGTGATTTTTCAAGGTTTTTGTACGTCAGGTGACAGACAGGCGAAGTGGGCGCAGCCCGAAAACTTTTGACCTATTGCGGATGGCTGATGGTAAAAAGGCATAGAATCAAAAAATATTTTTCTGTTGTTCGGTCTCACATGCATAATTAGTGTGCACACGTCATATAAGAGTGAGTAGCTCTCGCGGTTTTTTAACAGCGGAGCTGTTTAAGCCGAACGTTAATCCGTAACCTGCGAACAGAAATTGTGGGCCGATCCTGGCGGTAGTGCAGAAAGGGTCCAAGCGCAATGACACACACCTCTGTGAACTTGTGAAGCTGAGCCTGGTTAAGTCTAGCTAAGCATGGTTGGGACTACTTAAGCTTAGTCTGTCATCGATAGACAATCAATAGTCAACCAGTAGATAATCGATAATCCATCAATGATCAGTAAATTCCGGAAAATGCTTGGGATGACTTGGTAGCGCTTAGCCTAGCCCAGAAGCCAGGCCACGCTAGGTGCCCTACAGCTCCGCTTTCTCTGTAGCATTGCGCCTCCCGCGCAAGATACGCTAATATTTTCCCTTTACGTTGCGTGACTAGGATCTCGAAGACGGCCAGCTACTTGCTCTTCTGACAATGAATCGACGGTTTTGCTAGACACCTGGCCAGAAAGCTCGTCCGCATTCTGGAGAGATGTCTGGCCGAGATAACGGCTCCCGCGAAGCTTCCGTTGAATATATAGTTCTTTCCTTGAGCACACTTTTTATTTGTGACCACTGTGGCCACGGTCTCGCGTATACGTCAGGGTTCTGTTTCATGGGTTTCCTATAGAACTGGCGTGATCCATTGTTTAAGAGGAAGCTTTAGCTCGGGCCTATCTTCGATGCCGGATATTCAAATACCTGTAAAATGCAGGAATGCTTTTATGAGAAAACCGCTACACCGATTTGAATGAAATTGTTGCATTTAAGAGGGAAAGTTAAATTGCAGAGACGGCAGCAAATAGAATTTTGGTTTAGATAGTGTAATGTTTTCAAAGAATTGCAGGATGTTCGGAAATTTGGAAAAAAATAGAAGGATGAAGTTCACAAATCCGAAACTCACCCATTAAAAAGAAATATCGCATTTCTATAAACTGCACCCGTTGGAGCATCAAAAGTGAACAAAGTTTTCATTTTTTCGCTATACCTTAAAACCTACGTGAATTTGTTACAATGTTTGGAAGAGTTTTGCAAATGCAACATTCACAACATAGTGCTATATTTCAGGATGGTGTATGATGTATGATTGCTATCCGCTTTGGATGTATTATTAGGTGCAGTTTACAGAATTCCGATATCATTTTTAGCTGCTGACGTACATAGCTCTATACGTCAAGCTTTCTTTTTCGAAATTTGGCAATTCTTTAAAATTTTACGTAAAAAAAGTAGACCAGCCCATAACAAAATATCCCTTGCTGCAATCACTACGCTTTTCTTTCTAACTTCAACATAACTCCTCAGATTTGATGCATTGGTTGCTATGAGAAACTATTCGATTTCCCATGTATTTCAATAGGAGCCCCCAAGCTCAATGTTCCCCCTAAGTTCGAGCTTGAATAATATACTTGTTGGCAAGATACGTTTGTAAACGTGTGATCGTGGCCTAATGAGCTAGAGCACCGGTGTACTGAGCTCAACGGCAGAGGATATGTTTGTAAAGCGTCTTGGGAAAGAATAGGAGAAAAGAAAGGGAGAATGCTGGTACGTTATTCAGAAGCGTGTCTGGTTGGCTAAAAATTATTAAATGCTTTGGTCGTCATGCCACCTTACGCCCATCAGCATAATTTCTATTTCATTCCGCTAGTATTGTGCTATTATTGTCAATCAATCGAGAATAGATCACCGGCGTCATGGCATTGTATTCCGTCGCAATTATTTATAGCCGTCACTTCAGAATCATCTCATCGTTACCATGCCGCCGTCCTTATATGCCTTCGTCGTTCTATCGACATCATTCCTACCTCGTAATTCCATCCTCGTCACTGCACGCACTGTCGGCCTGCGGTCCGTGTTCTACCATCGTGAGGTAACATTGGCGAGTGATGGTCATAACAAAGCGGGTGAATCAGGGAGACAATGTATGGCCACATATAGCCGAATCACTTGAAACATCGGGAGAAACACTACGGATTCTAAATAAAGGTGTCTTAGCTAACACAATGTGTCACTTCTTGTTCGCTAGATTGTGTGAATGTTAATCGCATTAATTCCGATAGTCATTTAACATGGGTTCTGCAGGAATTCTTTCGTCTTCGCGACACTAACTAACTCGTGTCCACATTGTTCCCAGCCTATTAACACCTCGAATTGCTAGAGGTGATCGTGCTCAGGCTTGTGACGGACGACCCGAAGTTTGATGGAGGTAGCGGTATGATTTCGACAGCGGCGCCGCCTACCGACAAGGGGAAACACATTTGGATGAGTGGGAATAGCGGCTAAAGGCACACTTCAAGAGTTGCTAGACATCACATATTCGAATCAACCTGACAAAGAGTTAGAAATATATACGCATTGCAGTCACGCTAAATAAATTGAAAACTATTGGATGGGTGCGAGACTCGCTGCAAAAACATTCATTAGACTGTCTCAGGTATCCGAGCTATGCTTAACGGGAATCAATCAGATCAGTTTCGATAGAGCTCGTTACATTTTTAATGAGCGGAAGACGTGCCTAGAGGCAGAGTCGGCTGCAATATTTTGTTGCTGCGCAAAAATATCTAGATTTTTGGCGTGATCATTTTAACGGAAAAATAAAAATTTAATAAGTTTGCAAGAAGTACTTAGAGTACCTCGATAAAATTGTAGCAAATAGATTCTGAAAAGTTCATTTGCAACTTTCTTGTGTCTTAAGACACAGGGCTATTTACTGCTGGTTTCCATAAATTTTCTTCGTTATATTTTCAAGCGAGTTGAATATTTAGCCGTAGGTTAATTCACAATTAGCCCAACTAATTAAACTGATACTTTCAAGTGTATATTGTTCTAAGACAAATGCTTTAAGTCTGCGCGGATGCTGCAAAATTTCTCAACATTGGGGAGGGGAATATGAAAAACAAAATAGAAATGGAGAGCACTTTATTGCCTCAGTAAATTTTTATCTGGAAGGCTATTTCCACTCGTTAAGTGGCTCGACCCTCGTGTGCGCAGCCTCGTATATGTTTTTGTAGCACTAGGTGCGTTGTCTGTGAATTTACGTGAATAAGCAAGCAGATCTTACTTAAATCTGGCGGAGAAAAAACAAACAAAGAAAGCCTACGTTGCAGATGCACTGTACTGAAACACAATTAGACAGAGTCTAAATTTGCATATATTTCTAAACAAGGATGCCTAAATTGTCGATTGAAAAATTGACATCAATATAATGAAGCCGAATAAAGCAATAAAAATGGCATGTTCGGCGTGAAAATATGATGAACGTTAGCCTTGTGGGTCAACAATTTCTGTTTAATGAGAAAAAAGCTTCTAGTGACCGTGTGTTATCGTTTTCCTGAAAGCCAGTACCCAGCGTATCTAAATGTACATTCGCGCCAAAATTATTGGCTAGAGTTCCATCACGGCAGGTACATCCGAATGACTATAGGAGATTCAAAAGTGGGATTAAATGGCGGGCCGCGGCGTGTACGGTAGTGTTCACCTATGTCTTCGCTATAGTATGTTGCCACACACTTTAAACCACGAGCATGGTGATCAACCGATGTGCTCTTCTACTACTTCATCCCTAAATGTAAGCCTGAATGGGTTCTGCCACTCCCGGTGGTTGTTGCCAGCCTGATCCCTCCCTATTTTCCTAACTGGCGATTGTATGGTTTGTTTTCATACCAAATATTCACATAATAATCTGTGGGTGTTCGGCTAGTAATGAAATGTTCATTTCTCTCACAATTAAATTATCAACTAACCAGAAAGAAGGGATGCAGGGCAAGAACCTGCTTTGATGCACCTTGACGACCGCCCGGCGGCCGTTCATCACATGACAGTATCTTCACAATAATCGAGAACTCGAGCTAGCTTGGTATAGGCAAAAGGGCTAATGGGTCGAACAGAACCGGGCTGGCCAAAGTATGGTAGTTTCGGGCTCGGGCCAGGCCCGGACCTGAAAAACCCGGCCCGTGCAGTGCTCTACTTCAGATAGTCTGATCAGCCCATACTGTCACGTAGTAGTGACGCTTAAGTAAACAGTCGTAAAACAGTCGTGTATGACAAAACTGATTCTTTATTGGGCGAACATGTGCCCACAAAAGCAAGCTACACTGGAAGCACAACGAAAGCGGCGAACACAGACGGCGATCGTCGAAATCTGATCAGCGGCGAAACGCGTCGGCTTTTATACATGCTTTTATACATGAGTCATCGAAGGTCCTAGAATAATCCCTGGTACCCGCGTGTCTTCGAGGAAATTCTAAATAATTCGCGTCGCTCATACAATCAGGTTACATGAGCGTCGGTGACAAGAGACAACGGATAGAAGCATCGATAACATTCGAGAAACTTTCGTACATGCAGGCGCGTCCTGTGCCTAGCGATAACGTTTAACATTTGTTAGCTGGTGACAAGCGGTCACCGGTGAAAGGTAAACATGTGTACGTGTGAATATTATTATGAAAGATTGAGTAAATCAGCTTAAGACGTAACCTGCTTCCCTGTTCAAGCAAAAGGATCCAGTCAAGTTTTTTGCTCTTACACTTAGAAAGTATATCTACGGGTCGAACAGCGTCGCGATTGATTGGACTTTTTCTAGAGCATTAATATGCAAAAAATTAATTGTTGGGCTTTACGTGCCAAAACCACGATCTGATTATGAGGCACGCCGTGGTGGGGAACTCCGGATTAATTTAGTCCACCTGGGGTTCTTTAACGTTCACCCAATGCTGCATTGACATGGACATGAGAAACCGCATTCAACACAGGGCATGCCTACACCAACATTGATAAAACTTGTTTTTTACGCTGCTCTTTTACGTTAATACTTATGTGTTTTAAACTTTGTTGCAGGAAGTGAAGGACATGCCCTGCATTTCTAACTACGGTATTAACATGTTATGACCAAGAGCCATCCTCTGATAGCAAAAGACCTAAATATTTTACTGGTGAATTATTTTTTTATTTCAACTGGCCACTTAACAAATACTTATATCTGATTTTGTTACATTTTTCTAGTGAAGCTAATGTCTACATAATTATTTATGTTTAGGGACATGCTATTAGTGACACACCATTTTTATAGGCGCTTCAAGTCGGCCGCCAATAAAAACAATGACTCATTAGATGCTCTTGCACACAGTACACAATCATCCACAAAAATTTTATCTCGGTTCGATAATATCACACATATTGCTAATAAAGAACCTTGCACTCGGCCGCGCAACGCTTGAAACAGCGAAGCTGTGTGATCGTAGCCCAGCATTTTCGGAAAGTGCGCGCGAACTTTTCATCTTATTACTCATTCATTCATTCAGAAAACTTTATTAGAGTCCTGAAGCTCGGTTTTCTCAGACCGAGGCGGGCCGCGTCCACGTCGGCACCGTCAGGCCGAGCCTTATGGCGCAATCTTGGACCCTCTGGACAGCCCGTAGTTGATCTTGATAAGAAGAGCTTGACATCGTCTTGTGCTAGTAAAGCGATTTTTCGTCGGGTTCGGCGAGAGTCGCGGGACAGCCCGCCAGCATGTGTCTGATTTCAATGATGCCTTCGCACACGTTACATTCTTTCCTTATTTCTCTTTCGGGGTGAATTTGATTTACGAAATAGGGAGTTGGGTACGTCCCGGTTTGCAGTAAACGTAGCGTGACTGCCTGAGCCCTGTTCAACTTTACGTGTGGCAGTGGGAATTGCCTACACCCCAAGTAGTAGTACTTAGTTATGTCGTTGTAAGTTAGTAAATGATCTTTATGATCCCCAGAATGGTAGTGGGCGTCGGTTGGGTTCTGACCGGCACGGCAAGCAAGTCCTCGTGCCAGGTCATTCGTCACCTCGTTGAGGTTGAGCCGAGCCTCGTCCACTTGTCCCATATGTGCAGGAAACCAGCGGATTTCAGTTTTGATAGTTTCTACCTTGTCGATAATTTTAGCCACAGTCCCAGCGACATAGCCTTTGTCAAAGCTCTTAATTGCTGCTTTTGAATCGCTATAAATGAAAGACCATTTACGGTTCCTGATGGCTAGAGCAATCGCGGCTTGCTCCGCTACCGTGGAATCCTTAGTGAAGATGGTGACGGCGTCCCGTACCTCTGCCTGACTGTCGACCACCACGGCCGTGTAGGCCTCTTTGCCTTTGATCCAGGCAGCGTCTACGAGGACCGCCTGTTGTCCTAGCTGTTCGATTTCTTTCAACAAAGCTTTCGCTCTCGCTTTTCTCCTGATAACATTGTGTTCTGGGTGCATGTTTCTCGGGAGGGGGGTGGTTCTGATCCCGTCTCTAAGGTCCGCGCTCAACTTTACCTCGGCCTTCTTCAGGTTCCTCGATCTATTGGGGTCTGTCCCTATTGCTTTGAGTATAAGCCTGCCCGCATTCGTTTTCGTCAGTCTTTCCTGCTGCGCCATCTGTTGCGCTTCCGCCATCTCTTCTATCGTATTGTGTACGCCTAGGTTCATGAGCTTCACGTTCTAGGTGCTGTTGGGTATACCTAGGGTAGCCTTGACTAACTTCCTGATCATAGTGTTGAGCTTGTTCAGCTCGGCCTGCGACCATTTGAGTAGACCTGCCACGTAGGTGAAGTGACAGAGAGCGAAGGCGTGCACTAGCCTTAGAGCGCTGTCCTCACCCAGGCCCCTGTGTCTGTTTGTGATTCTCCTTAGTAACCTGATGACTTGGTCCGTTTTGTTTGAAATGTGTTGAATGGCATTGAGGTTGGTACCTCCCGCTGCTATGTGGAAGCCTAAAACTTAATCTTTTCGACCTAATTGATCGCGGATCCGTCGTGACAGCGTAAGATAATCTTGGGTTCCTCCCTGGGGACGTAGCCCCTGGGTCCTCGACCCCTGCCTCGATGTTTTAGGACCAAAAGCTCCGATTTCACCGCCGAACGGTTTAGTCCCATCTCGCCTAGTGTGCTTTCCACGGTGTGTATGCTCTCCTGCAGTCTAGTCTCCGTTTGGCCTACGTTACCTTTGGCGCTCCATATGGTTATGTCATCGGCGTATATGGCAAAGTGTATACCTTTATCGGCGGTAGGCAAGCGAGCCTCACGCTAGGAGAACTAAATTCGAAGGTGATGAATCTGGGAAACAGGGGCACCCCGCAGGGGGCCGTGCTCTCGCCCATATTATTTAATCTAGCAATGACCAGAGTCGCGAGGAAACTGGAGCGTATAGAAGGTGAAAAGCCTCTCGCCCAACCCCAGCTCGGAGAGGACCTCGAGGATGGCCTTGTGCTGTATGCGATCAAAAGCTTTTTCGACGTCTAGTCCCAGGAGCGCTCTCGCGTCCACCGGGCTGATCAGGAGCATGGCGTCTTGAGTCGATAGACCGAGGCGGAAACCGATCAGGTTATACGGGAGTATGTCGTTTTGTTCGACGTGTCTAGTGAGTCTGTTGAGAATAACGTGCGCCATAGCTTTACCTAGGCACGATGTAAGAGAGATTGGACGGAGGTTATCCAGATGGAGCGGTTTGCCCGGTTTGGGTATGAGAATGGTGTTGGCCATCTTCCATTCCTCTGGATAGTCTCCATTTCTCCACAACTCGTTGAAATGACCCGTCAAGAAAGTGATCGAGGCGTCGTCTAGATTCATTAAAAGTTTATTGGTAATACCGTCGGGTCCGGCTGCCGATATACTAAAGAGACCATGGAGTGCGGCCCGTACTTCACCCTCGGTGAAATCGCGGTCCATTTCCTCGCACGGTCCTCCCAAGTACTCTACGCGTTCGTCGCTATCGCCCGGTTGTTTGAGAGGGAGATATTTTTCCGCTAGCTGTCTCATGACTACCTCTTGAGTACTGTACTGGCTGACCTGATGTACTAGTTTTGCAATTGCCGTTCGCTTGTTTGACTTAGTTTCGCTTTCGTTCAATAGGTGTTTGAGAAGGTTCCATCTGCCCCCATGTGTGATTCTGCTGTCTGCCAAATGGTAAACTTCGTCCCACTGTTGTTTGGTGAGTGTTCTCGAATGCTCCTCGATCTGTCTGTTTAGCAAACCTGTCTTTTTCCTGAGCCTTCGGTTCAGTCTTTGCGTTTTCCATCTTTGCAGGATGGATTGTTTGGCCTCGATCAGATGCGCGAGCCTACTGTCTATGCTCTCTATGTTTTCTTCGGTCTTAATTTCTTTAGTGGCCTCCCTGAGGTCTTCTTCGAGCTGGTTGACCCAGGTCTGGAAGGACTGTCTGCCCGCTTCTATCCGTTTCGATTCTAGTCTCTTCGCTTTAACTATCCTAAAAAGGTCCCAGTCTGTGCACCGAAAGGTTCTAGTCTCTTGTTTCGGCATGCCTATACCTATGTCTATTATATAGTGGTCGCTGCCTAGATCGGTGACAGAGTTTTCCCAACTAGCTTGTTTCGAGTTGTTGACAAAAGTGAGGTAGGGTGTAGAGTCCCTGCACGTAGACGTGTCACAGCGGGTGGGGAAAGCCGGATCGGTGATCAGGCACAGACCCAGGTCCGTGGCAAGGTTCCATAACCCCTCGCCTTTCTTTGTATTCCAAGCGTATCCCCACGCGTGGTAGGGGGCATTAAAGTCCCCTCCTATGATGAGCGGGGAGCCCTTTGCGACTGCAAGTGCCTTGTTGAAAAGTGCCCTAAAGCTTTCTGAAATTCTTGTCGGTGTGGCTGCTGTAAATGTTTAGGCAGAAGATACTCTGCGCCCGGCCCTTGTGCCTTTTGAGCACGATTTCTACTAGGGCATACTCGATTTTACTCAATCCGAGATGGATATCGCGTTGGATAAAGGGTAGTTTTTTGTCAACGAGAGTTGCCAATCCCCTCCCGCAATCTTTTTGTCTACATACCGATTTGTAGCCGGTTGGCTTGACTTCGTCCGCTAAAGTTTCCTGCAGCATAATTAGTTTTGGTTTGACCCCCATTAATCTAATTAATTGGTGCAGCGATGCCTTCTTGTTCAGGAATCCGCGACAATTCCACTGCCACGCACTAAAACTGTGGGCGCTATCCATGATTATTGGATGGATTCATTTTGCTATTACCGGTGATCGTTCTCTTTGGAGCGCCCCCTGACGTTCCGGGGAGCGATTTGACGCTTTCTGAGTCTGAGGGCAAGAATTCATCGTCATCGCATCTCGTTTCGAGTTTCTTGAATCTCTGTTCGGCCATTAACCTCCATTTCCGTAGTTTATCCACTTTAAAGTTAGTCCTTTCCGTCGTCTCTCTAATTTCTTTAATTACCTCTTCCAGCTCGCTGAGGACTGAGAAAACCGAGTCAGTTTCGGGGCTTACTGCTCTTTTTTTCGGGGCGGGGGAGCTGTCTCCCTCGCTTGGTTCGTTGTTTTGACTTACTGGCCTGGCTACTGCTACGCTGGCAGGGCTCGGCTGTGCCTTCTTTTTGAGTTCTACCACCTGTTAGGTCAGCTCTTCGTTAGCATTCCGCAAAGAGTTTACCTCCCTAATCAACTGTTCTATTCTGGCATCATTGCTTTCAGTCACCGCCGGCGTGGCGGCGCCACCAGCGATTCTCACCCTACCTTTGACTTTATCCGCCCAGGTGGTCCCAACTGTCGGGTTGGCACCAGGTGTTCCGTCTTCTAAGCGTACCTGCGCTCCTCCCGACTTAGAGCAACTTCTCTCCCTCGTGGCTGATCGCGACCGGGTGCGTTCCCTTCGGCGAGCCCGTACCACATAGGGTGTTTGAAATCTATGCTTGCACGCCTTGTCTCCGGTGGGGTGGTCTCCTCCGCAGAACTTGCACTTGGGCGTGCAAACGTGGTCATCTGGTGGGTTGAGGGCTCCACACCCTCTACACTGAACAGAGTCCGGCGTGGGGCACACGTCTGAGCGGTGTCCTACCCTACCACAAGTGAAGCACACATCAAATTGTTTCCTAAAGTGGTAACATCTCAACAAAGTCGGTCCGCAGCGCACAAAGTTTGGCACTCTCAGTCCATCGAAGAGGACGATGACTGAGCCCGACGTCTTGATGCGCTTGGCTGCCAAAGCGAGCGGGTTGCGCTCATGCACGATATTCCAGGGAGTCCCTGATGTCGACTCGTCTAATCACCCCTTTGCACGTGGCGTGCGGGGCCGACTCGTACGCATTGACTTCGTACTCCGTTTGCACGATTTTGAATGACATGATTCTGACGTACCTTGACGCATGGTCTGGTTCAGGCGTGCTGACCACCACGATATTTTGCGTGAAGTTGGGGCACACCACGTCTTCACTTGCTTGCTCTGCCGTTAGGCCTGAAGCCTCGTTCACTGCAGTTCCAATGGCGGTGGTGCTTACTTTGCTCAAATTTAGTCCTCCTCGTGGCCTGATTATAATCTTGCGATGCTCCTCGGGCAGTTGGGGCATCCTCGAGGCCTTGACTATACGATTCTTGATCGCACCTGTCTTGGTGGCGGGTCTCTTGATGCCGCCGGTCGCGGCGTCTCCGCCGGACGCTTGCGACTTACTTGGCGTCGAGTTGGCTGCGTCGCTGCTCTTCTTTCCAGCACGGGATCGTCGGCCGGTAGCCACTTGCCAACCGAAATCCTCCTCGCTGTTCTCCTCTTCCATACGGGAGTCCGCCATGTCCGCCTGGCACGTAGGCCGGCAAGGCCTACCGGGCCCTACTCCTCGTTAGGGTTAGCTCCGCACGTAGTGGGGTGAACAGAAAAAGTCCAATAAAATTGTCCAAAATCGGTTCCCACCTCGAAGCTTGGTATCAGTCGATTCTGGGCTACTTCAAAAATCTGATGATGTGCTTGAAATCGTCGTACCTCGAAAACTTGGCCAGCGAAACATCGAAAAAGACGGAGCCGATGTGACACACGCCTGCTCCCGTCAGCGACCGCAGCGCCCTCCCTATTACTCATGTAGATGAAAATTTCTTTTCCGCCATCTCGGATTTACGGCCGACACTGCGCGTTGCACCACGCAGCTTGCAACACCGGCACGGCGTTCCAGGAGACCGGCTCCGTGAATGCGTCGCTTTCTCTCTCTCTCGCTCTAATAGCACGCAAAACCTCTTCACCGCACAGAGCACGAGCGTACAAACGTGCCAGCTGCCAGCACAAATAAGCGCCATTTTCTTCTTCAATCAAATCACTACTACTACGCGCCAGCTGTGGACGAATACGACGGCGCTCGGACGCAATCGTATGGTTCGCATAAATGGATGTTCTGGCAGCTTGGCTGTATAGCCTAGTGGTTACGAAGCTCGCTTTGGGAGCGGAGGTACGCGGGCTCGAAAACCACCTCGGCAAGCAAATATATTTATTTTCTTTCTTGGTAGTTTCTTGATACGCACCACAAATTACGGCTGGCTTAAACAGCTTCACTGTTAAAAAAAAGGAGAAATTTGGCAGAGACATCTCAAAGTGCTTACGTGCGGGTACGCGAAAGCGATATGTTCCCTTTGGTGCAGTGTTGTAGGGAACGTCGTTCCAGGAACTAGTTCCTTTTGGAAGGAACGGAGGAATGCCATCATTCCTTTAAGGGTCGGTGGAACTCTAACGGTAACTCGTTATTTTTACGAAGGAACGGCAGAGGGAACGGCGTTCCTTCTGTAAACGTTCCACGGTACTAAACAGGCGCACCGACGCACGCACGTATACAGCACATCATGCAGGGCGCAAAGAACTGCCGCTTGTCTGTCACGTGACTATGGAGCATTTTCTTTCACGAGTTCTGCATTATTTTTTTTATGACTAGGCTTCAAGATTGTCACGTGAGGCTCCCTTGTGTAGTTTCTTTCCGCCATGGTGGCCTGTCGGACACTAACATTGAGATGCAACTCTTGCCAAGTTCAAACAAATGTCTTTCCTAATTTAAGAATATCTATTCTGGACAGTTCTTTTTCCACTCATACTGTAATATTGAATCAGCATTCATTAAACGCCTAAATATTGTTCCTTTCGATGCGGTTTTTTGTGCAAACATTTAATTATATCCTCCTGAGACCCGTTGTACAATACATGGCACATTGCCTTCGACATTTTTTTCTCGAAATTTGCTCGGAAGTGATTACCCAAAATATTCACTCTGGGTGAGAAGTGCGGTGCATGTGTAACTACTGTAACGAAGTGGTTTACTCATATTCTTGTCATCCGCTTTCGAGAAATTTGACAATAAATTGGTCTAGATCTGTGTCGTCCCACACGGCCGAAAGACTTCAAGGCGTATTTCGAAGTCCCCGAGATTTCGTGAAAATACCGTACGCGGAGTAATATGGCAATGTACTTCAAGTAGTTCCATCTTCATCTCGGCGTTTAAACAATGAAATGCAGTTTTTACCACAGCTAACATGAGGAGACGAGGGAGATAGTCATTTTTTTCACGTACATGGAGATGGAGCTTTTGGCATCTATCCGGGGTATTATAGCGCCCACCAACGCCGCAACACGGGGCCCTTTGGTCGGCGCTCTCAGTCGATGCCTTAGCGCCGGCTGTCAAAGAAGTGAAAAATTGAGAAGCACAGCGCGTGCTCGAGGCGCAAGCTCGGCACGCGCATTGTCGTTCTAGAAGCTATCCACGCTGGTAGTCGCAGCCGCCGCTCGGCTCACCACCTTCGCCATTTTGAGTAGGGACGACGGCACGGCTCGTACGGCCGCTGTCACGTCATCCTACAGTGGTGCTACACTATTCAAATTAAAAAAAATGTTTTTCAAGTTCATGACATAACCTTAGGCAATAAAAACTACCGTGAAGAGCGATTATGTCCCGTTGTTGTCTCCGGGTCTCAGGAGGCTATTGGTGCATGTGAGTAACTTTCTATTTGCAGATGTGAAGTGCAGTATCCGGACTGCGCATTTGAAGACCGAAGTGGAAAGCGTCGTATGTGTTGCACTTGTAATAGACGAGCACCAAAGTTTCAGTTAAACATGTCTGGAGTATGTCCGGCGCTGCTTGAAAAAAAATCGTCTAGGAGCGTTTCCTTGGATTCCTTTTATCTCCAGATAATGTGCCACTGGCAATGGTCAAATTCTTATAATATACTTAGTTCCATGTGAGATTTAAATTGCTCACTTTATTTCGCCGCAGGATTATCCGACACCATATTTTAATTAAAAGAAGCAAATGTAACGTTAATGTAACGACACGTTCTAATGTTAGAAATGTAACTGGAACGCATTCCATTCACATTAAAGTAACTTGTAACGGGAACTCGTTCCAAGATTGGGAAGGAACGAGGACCGAGCTTTCGTTCCTGTTTTAGAGGAACGTGTACAACACTGCTTTGGTGAAATGTTTTTTCCGCACGTTCCGCCTCCGTGCAAGTTTCCCCTGCGTTCTAACGGCGCCTCGGTGAGGCCAAATGAAAACGCGCTGAAAATCTGAACGCACTCGCTTGCCCACGAGTTCATAACTCGAACGAGCGCTCCGCGGCGTTCAATTGGACATAAATACAAGGGGTCAGGCCAGGAGACACAGTCGCTCGAATATTATTCACTGCTTGCTTAGATGTATTCAAGCTCTTAGACTGGGAAGGGTTAGGAGTGAGAATCAATGGCGAATATCTCAGCAACCTTCGATTTGCAGATAACATTGTCCTATTCAGCAACAATGGGGACTAATTACAGTAAATGTTTGAGGACCTTAACCGAGAAAGTGTAAGAATGGAGTTTAGGATTATTATGCAGAATACACAGATAATGTCCAATAGCCTGGCAAGGAAAAAGAATTCAGGATCGCCAGTCAGCCTCTAGAGCCTGTAAAGGAGTACGTTTATCTAGGTCAATTACTCACAAGGACCCAGATCATGAGAAAGAAATTTATAGAAGAATAAAATTGGGCTGGAGTGCATACGGCAGGCGTTACCAAATCCTGACAGGGAGATTACCGCTGTCGTGGAAAAGAAAAGTCACAGGCCTGCACGGCACACACAGCGCAGTCACAGCGCAAGATGGTGGAGCGGCTTAAGAGTAGCAATTTCGGCACCACGCGCAACAAGGTCTTCGCAGCAAAGTCTCTTTGCCTCGTTTTGACGAGACCGATCTCAACTGTCCACCCGGCGTCGACAGCGAGCTGCGGTTTGTAATGTTCTCTGCACTGCAGTCTGCTGAGCCCGATGATGCTTCGTTGTAGCCGCGCACGTAGCTCTACGATTCGCTTCTTCAGCAACGGTTCGTACCTTGCCAGGAGACGCCATAACGTGTACCGAAAAGGTACCGACAATACGTTGCGCACATCTCACACCGGAATCGCGTTTATTGCGCACCTCATCTGAATCGCATCTCGTCGTCTGCGCCTGTGCATGCGGCTTTTGTAGGCGCCTCAACTAGATGGCGCCACCATACTGGCGGAGGCTCGGGTCGCCTGCGCCTGCGAGCTACCTAGAGCGCTTTTATTAGCAGCAAGAATTTGGAGTGGCACCCTCTACGAGTGACGTCACAGCCAGGACGGCGCTCGCTCGGCTGCTGCGAGTGCTCGTCCCCTTCGTGCATGCTTGGGGTATTGGTGGCTCGAGCCGTACTTATTGAGGGATATGTCGGCTTCGTTTTACTGTCGTGCCTGAACGACACTTTCTTCTTCAAAACCGCGAGCCGTGAAAATTTGCAGCGCGGATATCGCCAGCTATATAGCATTGAAGGCGTCTACTGGTTTTGCAATGCGTATATGCGCAGTGTCTGTCCGTAAACTTTGCGTAAAAAGAATATCTGCAATTTCAACACACGAAGTTCTGGATGGTGCTCCGCTAAACACTTATCATTCCCTTAGTGCTTTGCTATGAGAGACATTGCATTTTACAAGGAAGAAAAATCTTGGTATTGGTATTTAATGTCAATATTATAAGTGCATGTTAGAAGGAAAGTGCTCCGCGAATCTTTTATGATGAGTCTTATTACTATGATGAGTTGTTCTAGTCAAATATGGCTACTTTATTAACGCATAAAAGGAAGAGTTAGGCGCGCATTTTGCATGAAAACGTTTGCGAATACATTCACCGTTCTCTGAAACAGGCACCCAGAAAACGCATTGCTCATGGCTGTTACCACGACGGCGCGTCACGTATAGAGTATGTATACACTTCACGAATACCATAACAGTAATCACCTGAAAGAACAGTTTCATTGTTAAGATAGAGAGCCTGTCAATTGCAAACGAGAAAATGTTTCCTAGTGATCCTCAGTTGCCTTTATCGACATCATGGCACAGCCTTTAGGCAAATAAATCGACCGACTGTCGTTATGGCGAGGCATACATTCTTCGCGAAACCTATCAGTTCACTACAACTTCGAATTGAAACCATGAAGCAGTTCTTTAAGCGCCAATTACAATGTCTAAGGTATACTCGAGGCTATAAAGCGCAGCTTAGGCTGCGCTGAAGAGGAAAATTCAAACGCTTTCTGCCTCACCATGTCTAGATTCTGCGTTATTTATTTACACGAGCTGAGAAGTATTTGCTTCATGATTACATCAAATAGAACCTCACAAACCCGCCGTATACACTCTTAAAAAAAGAGAGTCAAAAGAGAGTCACGACTACCTCGACTCTCTTTTTTCAGACGCTGACTACCTTTTCTTCCAAAGGTAGTCACGAAACGAAGTCGGGACTCGCGCATGAAATGGAGGACTCCCATGAAGGGAGTCAGTGATAAGCACCTTATCCAATCAACCAATGTGGATTCATTGGATCACTCAATGAAATAGTTGGTTGACTATACCAAAGAAAACAACACAATGCAGGTTAACTATAGGCGCAAAAAGTAAAACGCATTTCATGCAGTGCTTCATTACTGAATTATCAACATAGCAAGAAATGCAAATTGTTTTTTTAATATTCAGTAAGAAATCACAGAAGCAGGATGGCAAAACGCCAACTTCATAGTGAAAACACTGGATGGTATTTATATACAGCGCGGTTTACATACATATCTGTTTTGTATTTAAAGATTCCTCAAGGGAAGCAATAAGGGGCGGAAGTACATAAATATTGATTTAACATGCATAGAATAAAAAAGGAATGAAAATATAACCTGAATATACACTCAATGTCAATGAAAAACAAACTATGAAGTCCACCAAGTTGCACGCGGAACTCATCATTCACTGAAGCTGATGGAGCGTACCGAGTAGAGGTGCACAGCTATTTGTGTCGCCTCCTAGTAAACACGATTAATTCGGGTCGTGTACCAGTGAGCAAAAATAATAATTAGCAATTGAAGGTTGTTTCTCTAATTATCTTTGCAACACATCTTTATTTATGTTTACCACAATGTTGTAAATAAAACAAAATAATATATAAAAAACCAGTCATGGGTCTTATGACCCACTCTAACCTGCTAAAGCATAGCCTCTGAGAACTGTTTCAAACGCAGCGGTGACGGCGTAAGTAAAATGGGCTTGCAGTAGAGAAAAAAAGCACAACCTTCGAGACTCACAATTACTTTCACGGTCGTTTGCGGTTTTGATGCTCGTAGTACAGTGGTTGGTTTGTGGCTTTCACATTTACTTCGACTTTGGATACGCAACTGTTAAAAGCGCGGCAGCGGTAGCAGCGGTTACTCCTCTGAATCCGAAACCACGGCGGCGGTTCTTTATTCCATGATGGCGGCAAGCCTGCGACCGTCGAAACGCGAGTGGGATTTTCCTCTTGCGTCCGTTGCGCCTGTGATACCCGACAACTGTAGCAGCATGTCATCTGATCCGACTTCAACTGAAGGCTCGCCGACTGATGCGGAAGCAGTTTAATTCGTTTCGCACGGGCCACCAAAGAAAATTGTGAAGTTCACAGGCGCCCGGAAGCTCGCCGACCTTCACGAAAGTGTGCGGATGGGTGGGTTCGCGCACCGGATGACATGCAACGATCTCCTAATACAGGTGAGCATGAAGGTTCTGCGTGTTATGGAGTGTAAAGATGATTTGGTCACTGTTTGGTTCGTATGGGCAAAATAGCAACAGTATGCGTAGCGGAAATGTCGAGCACGAGTAGTAACTGTTGAGTTGTTTCACGTTTACCTGACAGTCCGAGTGTTACGAAATTGCCCTATGTCACTTCACTGTGCTGCCAATTACAAATATTTTCGGCTCGTCGCTGACATTGACACGTGAAGCGCATACTTGCCCTTAGGAACGCATCGTTGCTCAACTTAAGTTTTTGCCTAGGGGAGAACTGGAAAGGAAACTAAACGTTTTCGGGACTTCCGTCTTCTGAAAACTTTTGCGGTTGGGTTACTACTGATTTGAGCTCAGGTGTGCAATCGCTACCCTATTAGATGGGGAAAGGTGAAGTACTAACAGCTTCAAACAATGTAATGGTGCTTTAATTTGTGTAACCGGTCGTAGTATGCCATAATCTGCAAATTTCTGTAGCATTTAACCAATAAACAGACAAGACGAGGAAAACAGGAGTGTTGTCTGCCTTGTTATTTGTTTGCTGCAGTAATCCTGCAGTAATAAAGTTAAATTCAACCAACCCAGGAAAAACATTCATTGACATTTTCTGCAACAGGACTATGAAAACGTTGTGCAATCAACTATATGGTTCCATCTTTGGGAAATCATCTATTCCTATATACTGATTGTTGCTGGCATTGCTAAATAAGCTCAAACTTGTTTGCTCAATGTGTCCTGCACTTAGCTCACATATGGGCCGCAGGATTAGTGTTGTGCTGTGCTGTTATGGCTTTAAATAACAAACCTATTTGGGACACTACAGCAACCATAGAAAAAGGATAAAAATTAATCAATGCCTGTTCGGTGTCCACTGGTTCAAACCTACTGATAAACCACAGGTGTATGCTTTCAGGTCAAAGATCGGTTCCCGTGCTATGTCAACATGAATGAAAGCGCAGCAGTGCATGATGGGGCGTTGATTAACTTATTCGTCTCCCAAAGCCACTCTGAAGCATCAGAGGCACCAAAACAGCGGTATGCTTATCCGTATGTCTTATCCAATCTGTACTCGTTAACTCTATGACTAAAGTCTGTCATATGCTGGAAGGATAAAATAACGGTATTTGAGCAATACTTTAAAGGGGTCCTGAAACACTTTTCTAAGTAATCATAGAATATCATCACTATTAAATTACGTCACCTCAAAAATTTCCTCCCACAAAAGTTTTCGAATCCTTCAAGTACAAGTGAAGTTAGACATAATTATCGCACCGATAAGTGGTTTTTTGTCTCCTTTCATTTCCACTAGCATGCTGGAAGCTGCACAGGGGAGTTGGCAAGGGGGCACAAGGAAGCAATGCCCCGTTGCTGTCCGTAGGGTGAACGCAAGGCGGCTCGTGGCGGCCGCAATTTCTATGCTGCGCTTTTCATCTCTGAAGCCATGCGCAGCAGCGTGCAGTCGTCATGTTCAGAAAAGCAGTGCAAAGGTGAAATGGCTGTTTTGTCTTTTTGAGGTCAAATACATATATATATATATATATATTTTGTTTATTTAACTCAAATGAGCAATAATGGTATTAATGAGAATGTTCTTGCGATCACGAAATCAGCCAATAGCTGTTGTGGGTCTAGCTGCTTGCGATGACACTGCATAACAACTATGCTTA
Source organism: Dermacentor silvarum (assembly GCF_013339745.2). Taxonomy (NCBI): domain Eukaryota; kingdom Metazoa; phylum Arthropoda; class Arachnida; order Ixodida; family Ixodidae; genus Dermacentor; species Dermacentor silvarum. Next base: position 142,184,611 of record NC_051157.2, read on the forward strand.
AGTGAGAGCAACCAATTTTTAACTGCTTTTGCACGAGATTGTGAATTCTCTGCTGCATGTCGTGTAATATTTTGTTCACATTCCCACAGGAGCCTCGTTAACAGAGTGGCAATGCTTTCTTACTATGCACAAAATGTTTCAGGGCCGAATGAAAGCTTTGTTACTAATGAAAAGGCATTGAGATGTTTAGATAGAAAGATAATGAGGTTAGCCAGTGTAGACTGGCTGCACTTGGGCTCGAAAAGTGCAATGTGCTCAATGCCTTCTGGGCTGAGAATGCTCTCGACCAGTGTCTATAGAGCGTTCGGGTATTTTGAAAATTGTGGGTACAGCTGTTAGGGGGGGGGGGGGTTAGACGTTAGGCCCAAACCCTAAATTTCTGATTTTGCGTTGTACTGATAGCACATGTTTATAGCTTTCAAAAAATATAAAACACTTGGCTATATGCGACTTCTAAACGACTTATTTAATTCATTATATGTGTAGCGTCGACTGTAACGTGGGCATGACCTGACGTCGAGACTTAAGATGATATGAAGTTTCCATCGTATAAAAACGTCTTGCATTAGACAGTATTTTTGGTGTTGGTTTGTGACTTTTTTCTTTTTGTAATGCATTTTACAGCCCTTAGGGAGCTCTTTGTAGCTCTCATGCGTTCCTCTTGCTTTTGTTTATGTTGGTGTGTGCTTTTCGTAGGGCACGTCACATCTGTGAAGGACCTATTTCATGCCTTTTAGTGTTGCTGATGAGGAAAACACATACATTGATACGAAATTGAAAGTTTTATTGCAACCGCTGCCGTGAAAGCGTACTAAAGCATCTGGAGGTCACTCCTGTACATTTTTGTTTTTCCATGTGGATGCTATCAACAGACTCATGGCGGGTAAAAAAGCAATTTCAAGCTAAAGCTGAAGCATAACAGCACTGAAAGGACTGCAGAAAGAGAGGGAAAGACTACTGGTAAAGTTTAGTATGAAGATGACTAATCGTGGGATGTATTGATTAAGCAAGTAATTTGACACATCTATTCGCACATTTCTCAGAATGCGATGTTTCGACTTAGTCCCTTTTTCTAAAAAATCAGCTGGGCGTTCGTGAACTAAATTTTGTGTACATGTCAGCTAGTGCCTCGTACAACTTTTCAACTGGAAGGAATATCTGCATGCTCATGGAACTTTAGAAAACAAATAAAATGCATGTCATATAGTGGCAATTAGTGACATGCTGTACACTCACGATAATTGATCAACAACTAGCTTAATCAGCCGCCCTACTAATTTCTTATACAAGATGCTTCTTCAAATTGGTATTCATGGCTAATTTTCCCTTGTGTGCATTTCTTAGTAGTAAACTCATTTGAAGTAATAAAATTCTTTTATAATCTGTTTTGGTGAAAGTATTGTTAGAGTGTGAACTCTGGTCATCATCATCCGTTTATCTTGGCTATTGCAGGTCCAAAGGACATACTGTTACCCCTCTCCTGTGTCAAACCCATCCGATAAATTTTATAACCTCTGTCTCGTCATGCACCTAATGCTTTCATAGTGCAGTTAACCGAACAAATTCTCCCATCTGATGAATCACAGTTCACCTGGTGGATATTTCATGGAAATGGTTGCACTACAGTGCTGTTGCATATTGTTTTTTTTGTATATTGTTTTATGTAGAAGGTTTATGCACACTTTTGTAAACATCAGGTACCCGAATAAGCTGTACAACATTGCTGCAAGGTGCCTTGGTAAACCAGTACCCAGCCCTGAGGAACAGATTGGACTCTGGCTATGTAAGAGCATTTCCTTGTAAATTTCCTTCATTTTGATTTCTTTGGCACATTTAAAGGTTAAAATATGCTGTCAAAGTCTTTCTTAGCACTTCGTAATGTTTATGGCCATTGTTTCTCGCAACTGTTCTCGTCTGTGTGCTTGTCATTGAGTATACATGCTGTGATCTATAAGCTTTGCAGCCTGACTAAATTTGAAGATGCCAAAAGCAGCTCTGCATCTGAGGTGCAATACGGCCACCTTCTGTAAAATTAATTGCATGCTCAGCTAAATATACAATTGGTTGATCAATATATTTTGTACCTGTAGTCATTTATGCATAAAACTTCAATCAGTTATTTCTGTAACTATGATGACTAGCCTGATCTCACTTAAATGTTCCTGCTACAGGTTGAATTTTTTTTCGGCTGAGTTTGCTTTGTATGTACAGAAAGTTTGGTTAAATTTGGAGGACACACAGTCATGAGTGAAAGGAATAAAGTGATGTTGGTCACAAGCTATTTTTCAGCAATAATTAAGGAAGCCACAATGCTATTTGAATATGAAACTTATTCCCAGTGAATAGCTTCTGTTGACTGCCAAGGAACTGTGGAGTGCAGTACAGCAGCAGTATGGTAGCAATGTAAGATCTGCTCACAATTGATTGTTTACATGGTGTTGAATTGAAACGTGCTACTGAGTCACGAGAAAGCACAGCAGAAAGGAAACAGATGATACCATTTTTTTATTGTAGCTCGTTCATGCATTTCACTTCGACATGTATAATGAACTACGGTAGCCCCAAATTCAGATGGAAACAGCGCTAAGGATACAAAGTGAAAGCGCATTGAGGAAATTACACGTTGCACTGAGTATTTTTTCTATGCGTCCTCACATAAGCCAAGTGTGTCCACCTGAATAGGAGTAACAAACTAGCAGATATGTTCACATTACCTTGGCCCATCCTTAAGCTTTCTGAAGTTAGCATTACATAATTCTAAGGAAACTATAACTTGAATCAGTGCCTGTACAGAATGTTTTTCAAATACGTAGTTATTGCTAGTTTTTCTTAAACAAACAAAAAAGAACAATGTAATATAATGAACAAGGTTTTCATGTTTGGTCCAACCATTGAAAGGCCAAGTGAACCACAGCGGAAATTAAATGTGGTTTTATTGAACTGTAGAAGTCATAAAAAAATATAAAAAAGATAACTTGCCACTGGTGGGAGCAAACCCCACATCTTGCAAATATAGCATGCAATAGTCTACTCATTGAGCTGTGGTAGTAGCTGTCCTCTCATTCACATTCTTGTGGATTTGTGTATGTGTACTAAATGTGGCCCAGCACCAAACTCATAATCATGGCAGAAGATGTGGCACATACATTTACCTGCAACCATCGCAAAGGGGATGACCCTTAGGAGCAGGCAGCAGGCCTATAAGTCTTTGCATTCATAACAGCATTGATGCCTTCAGGTAGCATACAGTGCCATCTGCCTGCTCTTAAATGTCATGTACCACATGACGCCTACGGTTCAACGAACATGCTGCAGCGTCAGCCATGGCCTTGAGTGGTGCTAACAGTTCCAGGGCCATATCTAATAAACATAACAAATGCGGAATGAGGTGAATGGGAGAATAACCTCCATCGTGCTTAATTGATACAGGCTCACATGTGTAATGCATATGACGTGGGTTTGCCCCCGCAAGTTGTTTTTTGCCTACTTTCTTTTCCAATGTTTAGTTATTTTACATTTCAATAAAATCACATTTAATTTACCCTGTACTTTCCGTGGCCTAATTATCTGTTGGCTGCATACAATCTTGATTAACAAAAATCTGGCCCATTTGTTCCACCTATTCATGTTTGACCCACTTGCAGTACACTTCCATAAACATCACCCATTAAATAGCCGAACACATCTTGCGAATATCCTTTTTTGTAGATAGCTATATGCAGTTAGCTGCTTATAGCTGTATATACCTACACACGAGACCCTGATCGTGAGAAGAAATTTACAGAAAAAAAAATTGGATTAGAGTGCATATGGCAGGCATTGTCAAATGCTTACTGGGAGCTTACCACTGCCGTTGAAAAGTGTACAATCATTGCATTCTACCAGTGCTAACATATGGGCCAGAAACTTGGAGGTTAACAAAGCTCGAGAACAAGTTAAGGACCACACAAAGAGCGATGGAACGAAAAATGTTAGGCCTAACGTATCAGAGAGCAAACGGGGATAGCCGATATTCTAGTTGACATTAAGAGGAAGAAATGGAGCTGGGCAGGTCATGTAATGCGTAGGATGGATAACCGGTGGACCATTAGAGTTTCAGAATGCATACCAAGAGAAAGGAAGCGCAGTCGAGGATGGCAGAAAACTAGGTGGGGTGATAAAGTTTGGTAATATGCAGGCAAAGGTTGGAATTGGCTAGCGCAAGACAGGGGTAATTGGAGATCGGAGGGAGAGGCCTTCGTCCTGCATTGGACATTTATATAGACTGATGATGATGATATGCAGTTACTATTTATTCACTACCCATTCAGCATTGAATTGTGCCACCGAAATTCCCTAAGTGGACTGCTGTATGATTGTATGAATCTTATAAGCTGTTGCTGCTGGCAGTTTTATACTTGCTAGTTTACTTAATTACAAGCAGCGAAATTGGTCAGCAGCTGCAGCCCTTTCACTGCTGTAATTTTTCTCTTCAGATGCAAAAGGCGTGAGCGCCATCATGGTTCTACCATTTCTTGTGAATGAGCGAGGGGACGACATGTTCACAAAAATGGTTAGAACTTTGAGCTGCTTACACGACCAAGTACACAGTGTCAGTATGAGGCAATTGTCAATATGTACAGGGCCCGGAATATTTCGCTGCGCCTGTTCAAAGAAAGGTTTTGCACCCACCGCTACACCGTTCTTGCTCAAGTTTTGCGAAATGATTGCATTTTGGGGGCTGCTTCGTTTAGTATGACATTTACTACAGTTAATTGCCTGGTATTAATAAAAAAGTGCAAATTTGCCTTCGCTTGTGGGGATGCGAGCTGCTGCGGCGATGGCGCTGCCATAAACATGTGTCGCCGCCTGCCGGCAGCTGCAGAATGCAGGCGATCAGGGACGTTTGCAGTGTGTTCATGAGCGGGCAACACACAGTAAACCCAGTGGTAAACATCCTTGACCGGCTGCTTTTTGCAGCTGCCGGCAGGCGGCGACACAGGTTTATGCCAGCGCTGTCGCCGCAGCAGCTCGCATCTCCGTAAGTGAAGAAAAATTTGCACATTTTTCTTAAAAACCAGGCAGTTAACTTTGGTAAGCGTTATAATAAACGAAGCCGACCCCAAAATGGGATTGTTCTGCAAAACGTGAACAAGAACAGTGTAGCGGTGAGCGCAAAACCTTCTTTTGAACATGCGCAGCATAATATTCAAGACCCTGTATAACTGTGGGGAAATTTCAGAGCTAGAAAACCACCAAGATAAACAATTGGAGTATAGCCTTAAGTTAAAATGAGATAATTTTGTTAAATTTGATTATTAAGGCTTAAGAAGCGTCAAGCAATTAATCAGTGTGTGCAGGCGCTTTATGTGTGGCATTCTATTTACTCAAATTATTAGTGGTACTTTTTGTTGGCCTTTGAAAGCAATGAAAGTAACCAGAGAAACCATTTATGCTCTCTACCTAATGGACATTATCAAAGCAATTAAATATGTCAAAGTTGCAGATCAGATCACATGACAGAGCAAATCTTGTGCAACCATCCATGGCTACACATATGATCTTGCAAAACCAAGTTATGAAAATTGAACTGCAGCTTATGGTAATCTTTTTTTTTGTAGCACAATAAAATGGGTACTTACTGCTTTTGAAGTAAAAGATTAGAACTGTTCTAATTTTCTGGTAATATAACAAACCATTTTTGCCTACTTCAAACAGAAATTAGCAATTTTGGTCTCTTTCTCTGCGTGATTTTTCATGTCGGCAAAACTTACCTAAAATAAAAGTCAGTTCTTTAAAACCTTGTCGCAGAGCAACCCGTGTTGTTTTTGTGCACCAACAATTTATGTATTTATATGTTTGCTTTGCAGACGCCAGGACAGGAGTTTGCCCACGCCACATTGCTGTACACTGGCGACAACCGCATCTCTTCCAAGGCCCTGTGTGTGAAGTGTGGATATGTATGTGTAGATGTATTGGACTTCACTTCCGGTGTAACGGGGTTATTTTTATTTTCCATGTACTGGGGCTTTCAACATCGAATACATCAGCTCTGCGGAGCAGACACTCTCATTGCTGCAACACATGAGTGAAACGAAAACGACAAAACTAGGCGCCAAGTCCCAACAGCTTTAATAGCACGGTTAACTGCTACAACTAACAAAATCACAGCCAGTGCTGAGCAGGCTGAGAAATCTGACTAAGCTGCTAAAGTCATCTTGAAATGCACCTTCCTGTATGCACTTAGCCTTTTTTGTTTCTTTTTTTTTTTAACGCTCGGGCTATTTTGGTGTTCGTAGCCTTGGATTATGCAGCTGAGTAATACTGCCAATAGCTAGTCAAACCTCGAAAACTTTATTGTGTTTAAATGTTATTCATAGTTTCTGTATTGTGGGACATAAAGCAAACACTCACCAATAATATTTAAAAAAATAGTGAAATTACAAGAAATTGTATTTCGGAGCCAGTATGGGTCCTTTGTTCCCAAATGACAGCAGAGGCAATGGTTTGGTTCTGTACAGGTGAGATGGCGGAGAGCGCATGCATAGATGACAGGCAGATTATCGTGTGACCTTCCTATCGCTTAGCACGTCATCTGAATATGCAGTGATTTTAGTAGTAATTGCATCGCTAATATTGCAGTGGCAATTATCGATGCCTAGTGCTAGTGTATAGAAGGCCCTGTTTTCTCTTGGTGTTCGGATAATGCGTCGGAAACAAGGTTGCTTTTAAAGAGCTAGTGCTTATCCTGCTTTGGGTGCTTCTTAACGTTGCCAGATTGACAGTGAATTACATTTTTTGCATGTGAATATGTACATGGAGCCAAGTTAGTTCAATCTTCCAAAGGGGTCCTTCATGTACACCAGTTCATCACATAGGTTGCTGGAAGGGACATGTGCCACCCTACCATTGCAGTCATTCAACACTCTGGCAAAAGTCTCGCTCATGCCACATGCATACAGGATGGTAGCACACTTGCTTTTCTTACTTACCACTTAGCGGATGGGCGCTGAGGCACGATGTTCTTGCTCACTTGGCAGTTTTAGCGGCTGGCCATTACATTGCGTGTCATTTAGCATCAAGATCAACTCTGCTTTTTGCCTTGTATGACTTGAGCAAAGACCGAAAAGCGAGGTTACTAGTGATGAGGCGGCCAACCTTTGTGGCCCTTGTGGTGTACAGAAAGAACATCTAGGTATTTTAACATGTGTGGGTTTGCGATGAACCCTCGTGGCAAGGCCATTGGTGATTCGTTCCTTGAGAACATCAATGGATGCAGTGTACCTCTTCTCTCAGGCTCTTCGTGTGCTGTAAACTGATGCTTTCCTTACAAAGTTAAATGCTTTTTGTGATTGCTATATGTACTCTCACTAAAGGTCACTGTGATGTGCGCATATTTTATTGAATAAAATTTGTACATGTTTTAACTGTTGTGTTGTTCTTTCAGATCTGAACCGAAGCAGATCGAAATTTGACGCAAACACGGAGGCAGTGCTAATGGAGAGAGAGAGAATAAACTTTATTGTACGAAGAGTGGTTGGTGTGGTTATTCTCGGGTGGAGCCCTCTTGTAGAGCCCCACTGGCCGCGGCGGCTCGCCGGGCCTGGTCCAGGGTCGCCAGTTGGCTTCCCAGTGCCAGCTCGGAAAGTCGTGCCTCCCAAGACCACGTTGTGAGTGTCTGTGATGAGCTCACCAGCCTGGATACTGCCTCGGCTGGGCGTTCCGTACACTGGTATGTAATGTGTGTCAGTGTGGCTGTGTGGTCGTTGCACCAGGGGCATACACTGGTTGTGTATACCTCTGGAAACATCGCGTGCAACCTTGATATGTGCGGGTAAGTGTTGGTTTGAAGGCGGCGCCAGTCCCTGGCTTGTTGGCTGCTTAACTTGGGATGTGGAGCAGCGTACTTTCGTCTGGTCAGGCGTTGGTCCTCCAAAATCTGCCTGCTCGTGATGGGATCTTCATGGTGGTTTGTGAGGGGCCTCGAAGGGTCTTCTGTGGCTCGGCCAGCAAGTCCGCGAGCTACACAGTCGGCCTCCTCGTTGCCTTCGAGGCCTGTGTGCCCTGGGCACCAGACGATCCCATGGTCCTCAGTCAGCGTGGGGCCCAGGATATCGGTGACGCACCTGGGAAGTGTGCCTCTAATATATAACCGACAGGCGGCCTGTGAATCCGTCAGGATATATGCGGAGCGACCTCTTCGTTCTGCTTCTTTGATTGCGAGGGCTATGGCTGCTGCCTCTGCGGTGGCGCTTGATCTGGTGCGTATAGATGCGCAGGCCACCACTTTCTTTTGGTTAGCTACTGCCGTTGCGTATGCCGGTTGTCTGGGGCCTTGTGGTGTTGTGGAGTAAAGGCTAGCGTCGGTGAAATAAGTATCAGGATCGTTCCTTCTCAGGAGGAGTTTTCGTGCTCGTGCTTGCCGGCGCTTTTGGTTGTACAGCGGATGCATGTTTTTGGGGACCGGTTCCACGATGATGCGAGCCCGTAGGTGCATCGGTACGATGACTGTGTCGTCTCCGCAGTATTGGGGGGTGAGCGGGTATCCCAATCTTTGCAGTAGTTTTCTGCCCTGGTGTGTGGTGTTGAGTCGTTCTCTTTGTGCGATTAGCGTTGCGGCTGCCAGTTCTTCATATGTGTTATTTATGCCTATCGACATGAGCCTGTCTGTGCTCGTGTAATTCGGAAGTTGGAGTGCAGCTTTGTATGCGATTCTTATGAGCTTGTCGATGTTTTCTATTTCGGTCTTGCGTGTAGCTTGGAAGGGCAGAGCGAAGGTGATTCGGGTGAGGACGAAGGCCTGTACGAGGCGTAATGTCTCGCCTTCTGTCATCCCATCTTTACTTCTTGCTATTCTAGCTATGAGGGTTGTAATACTTTTTACGGTGTGTTTGAGTTTGTCTATTGCCGTCTTTACGCTGTTATTTTCTTGTATGTGCATGCCCAGGATTCGTGCTACCGGGGTTCTGTTGATGCATTGTCCGGCAATCGTCAGGTGAAGTGGGGGTGCACGGTTGGACTGGGTGCGCGGTGGTCTTATCTGCAGGTATTCCGATTTTTTGGGGGCGCAGGTCATACCTGCCGCCTGAAGGTAGCTTTGAATCTTGTCTATAGCGTTTTGCAGGACATCTTGCCGTTCTCCATAGGAGCCCTTTGTTGCCCATAGTGTAATGTCGTCCGCGTAAAAGGCACAGCCCAGGTTCGGTATATCCTCGAGTTGTAGGACTAGCTTCCGGAGCCCGATGTTAAACAGGAATGGTGACAGGATGGAACCCTGGGGCGTGCCTTTCAGTGGAAGTTCGTATGGTGGTGAGTTGGTTCCGCCCATGCCAATCTGTGCCTTGCGATTGCCAAGGAATATTGATGCATAATGGAATATGCGTTCACCGCATCCAATGGCTGTGAGGCCGTCTAGTATGGCAGAGTGCGTGATGTTGTCGAAGGCTTTTTCGATGTCGAGGGCAAGGAGTAAGTTGTTGAGGCTACCTGGAGGTGGGTTGAGCACCTCCTCTTTGAGCAATAAGAATATGTCCTGGGCAGACATCCCTCGCCTGAATCCGTACATAGATGTTGGTAGGAGCCCCCGTTCTTCTGTGTATTGTTCGAGGCGAGTGAGTATGACTTTTTCAAACATTTTGCCAATACAGGATGTTAGTGATATTGGTCGCAGCTGGTCAAGGCTTCTCCGCTTTCCTGGTTTCGGTATTAGTACGATCTGGGCCATTGTCCACTCAGTGGGTAGTTTTAATGGAACATTTAGAGGTGAGACAACAGTCTTTTTTTGAGAAATTGGATGATAGGATGGCCAAGAAGTAGCACTTTTGAAACATAATGTGATGTACTTACTATGCAAGCTACACATGGATTTTTAAGTGGTATTATTCGTCATGCCCTGTTTTACATTTATCTGGTCTTTAGGCATATTAATTTTCTTCTACTGGCATCGATGTTGTATCATTGCTTTGATATGGTGAAATTTTAAATTTGTCGTTAATTATCAATATTGAAATTTAATTATTCTGCCCATGTATGCCTCCATGGCATATTGAAATAAACAAGCCCTTTGTCATGGCAAAGAAATAACATTCTTGTTCAAGAAATAAATTTTTTTCTCAAATACCTGAAATGCTATATTACATAACATTGGACATGTTAGCGCTGTTCAGTTTGCCTTGTACACCACATTCCCCCCCCCCCCCACAAAAAAAAAAACAAACATGCTGGATGTTGCAACTGACTCAAGGTTGGCCATTGATTCCAATTTAGCAAATCAGATTGCTGTCTTATTTGAGGTTATTACATATGATAGTGAAATTTTGGCTCTTGGTGTTTAACTCTTTGTGATGCTATGTGCTAACTGTTTTTTTCGTTGTCGCCTTAAAAAAGACAAGTCCACGTGTCGAAACGTTGGCTCATGCTTTCATCTTGTTCTCATTTTGCTCAGTGTTCTTTTAGTTGTTTATAGTTTTGCAGTTTATTATAACATCTAATGGTGGCTGAGAGCTGCTGAATAGCTACGCGTTTGTTGCTTACACAAATTAAAATCTATATGTAGCGAGCTTCCATATTAGCTTAGAGATAGTCATTTGACTCCCCAGGCAGAGGTCACAGCAGCTGCTGTGAAGGGTCTGGTTGAGTACCAGGAGCTAGTTTCACCAATTGTTACCATGGTAGTCATGTACACCACCATTGTCAGTCAATTGACTACCCTAGGAAGGGTCATGGTTGCCATTGCAAAGGGGTTCCATTGACTACCAAGAGGTACTTGCATCGACCACTAAGGTAATTGCATCAACTCTTGCCATGGTAGTCATGTACACCACCATTGTTTGTCAGTTGTCAAATGACTACCCTAGGAAGGGTCATTGTTGCCATTGCAAAGGGGTTCGGCTGACTACCAAGAGCTACTCGCGTGGACCACTGAGGTAGTCGCATCAACTACTGCTTTGGGAGTAATACATACTCCTCAGTGCTCCTTGAGGGAGAGAGTCACCGGTACTGCAAGAGAGTCGCTGGTACTGTAATTCCAAGAGAGTCTATGTTACCACCCAAAAAGTGGTCATATGTGTGACGAGCAGATACACCTCAAAAAGAGTCGGTTGAGACTACCTTTTTTTTAAGAGTGTAGAGGAGACACCACTAGCCTCAAATGAATTCACTTTATTTTTGACCTCCACAAGGGAATCATGACATATTCAATAAACCCCATACTACTAACGAATGAGGCTTCGGCTTCTTTCGAACTGCAGCTATACGGTCCAAAAGGCATATTTCACTAAAAAAAGTTGGGCCGAGCAGCCTGTGTCAGTTCGCCAAACAGATTCGTAATGTCTGTTCCTTAAGAAACAAGCAGCAGTAAATTGCACAAGTGAGATGAACGTGTAGCACGAAACCGTGAAAAAATATTGGTGCATTTCGTTGCGTATTCTGCAAATAGCTGCAAGCCTGATTTTCCTTTACCTAAATTACCGTCACTTAAAATTAACCAATGAAGAACGGCCTAATTTTAAGAAGCAAGTGGTACTGGTTGAATCGAAACTGCAGTGTCGGGTCCTCGTGTTACTGCCGAGCGTTTCCGTGAAGAAATGAAAAATGAGATATTATACCATGAGCTACTCGTCATAAGCAAACACGGTTTAATGGGTTAAAATCAAGGTAAATGTAACATTCACATGTAGCAGACAGTGACATGCTCGTTGCACCACTCCAGGTATGGTATCCTAACTGGATTCTTATGTGCTATGTTTTTGCGTTTATGCTTTTATTAGTTACGTGCTATTTATGCTTTTTTATTAGTCCCTCAATCAGCAAAGTCTAGATCCGCGCATGAAAAACACCCAATGGGCTGGTTTGAGCTCCTTCAGCTGGCACTGCAGCGTTGCCCTTGAGAAATAAATTGTTGTCTAGGAAATAAGTTCTTTGAATAAGTTTGGCGAATGAAGACGTCATAAAATGTATTTCTGATGACCGTCATAAGTATACAAGCGCAGGGAACGACAGCGAACCAACGGAAACACAGCAGAAGGCGCCCGAACGGCATCAGACGACAGGCGCGAGTCCGTGCCCTGACGTCACGCGAGTGGCGCTCGCAGCGCCCCTGTAGGTCGTTCTCGGGGCTAATAGGGCCTCTTTGGTGCGGAGAGAAGCGCTTGCGTGGCTCAGTGGTAAAGTGTCCGACCTGGGCTCGATCCCGGCGGAGACCAGGTACTTTTTGTAGCGTTAGCTACACTGGCCTAGCCAAGCCCGTTTCGCGCGGCACATCAAGAGCCGTGCTGCGCATGCGCAAGGATCAGTGATGTCACACGGCTTGCGCACCGGAGCCGGCACCTCTCGCGCACTCTGCCGCCGCCGCGCGCGACTCACCGCCGCCGGTCTGCGCATTCCAGAGGAGTGACGTCGTAGCCGTGGTAGACGCACTGGCGCCGGCGCGCGCTCGCTGTGCAGTCGCCGTCTGACACTGCGCTGGAGCCGCTGCGCTTCTGACTGGCGTTTGCCAGTGTGCTATAGCCATGGAGAAGGAGAGCGCAAATGCTGCCCAACAGCGCAGAACGGAGAAGCTTGACTCATCGGATCCCGAAGTAGTTGCCTGGCAATGAGCGGTTGAGCGTAGGAATAATGAACAGAAGAAGGCTAAACGTGCTGCGGAGACACTGGAGCAAAGGGACGAACGTCTAGCAAAGCGGCGTCGCCAGGAGGCTGAGCGACGTGCCCGACCACCCCTGCAGCAACAACAAAACGCCGTCGATGACGTCAAGGCTCGCCGATCGACTGAATATACTGTGAAACTCAGCGAAAGCGCCAGTGCGACTCGGACCTTCCAGACGGACTTCGTAAACAATCCGTTTGGATATGTGTGCGACGTGTGCGAAAGACTATGGCACATGAAAGACTTGACGCCGCTGAGTAGTGCCATGCGTGAAACGTTGAGTTTAGCGGCGCCCCCTCAGTGGCCTGAAACCGTGGCGCGGGATTGTACAACGTGCAAGAACTTTCTCGTTAAGCAGAAGATTCCACTCGTTAGCGTTACCAATGGGTATCGTTACCTGCCCATGCCGCCAGGTGTACCGGTTCTGAACGATGCGGCCGATTTAGCTCACGCTACGTATATCCTGGCATAGCCGAGCTAAGCCACTGCTAATTTTTTTTCCGCATTTCGAGCGATAGCGGTTACGCGGCGGCGGTGGCGGCGGACAATAACGCGAACCGAAACGGCCATTAGAATGAGCCCATAATAGCTTACGCTGTAAAAGTGTAAAATCATTGCATTCTACAGGTGCTAACATATGGGGCAGAAACTTGGTGGTTTAACAAAGAAGCTCGAGAACAAGTTAAGGACCGTACAAAGAGCGATTGAACGAAAAAAATATGTCGCAGTTTCACCCGAAAGGCGAAGCATCAATGGCGACAGCAACTTAGTAGAGAGCTATACGGTGTAAGGATAGTAGTTTTACCAGCTGTATAAACTTGGACATGCAGCAGCACCCACAACGCGCAGAACTGTTGTCGACGCCATCGCCGTTTTGCGCGCGTTCGCACCGAACGCGCGCGGCGTTGGTGACTGTTGCCAGGGCCTCCGGGGGCGGCTCGGAGGTTTTCGACGAGATCAGAACGGGAAACTCGTCGAGCAGCTTCGGAAGTCTTTACCACCTTCTCGCCTCGCAACGTTTTTATATAAATACACATTGGGTGCCACAGCTAAACGTCGCCACCCCTCCCTCCCTCTCTCCCGCCCGCCTACGGCCTTTCGCGCGACGGAAGAAATCGTGTTTGCTCTCCGCCGTTCGTTCGCTCTCCGTTAAAGCGCGCGTCCCTCGCGCACATACAGCATACGGCGCGCGGCGACGATTTCATCGCCGTTGACGTCATACGGAACCTCACGGCTACGGCGACGCCTACGGCAGAAATCCTCTATGACTGTCCATATAATTGCTATCGCAATAAAATGTTAGGCCTAACGTTAAGAGACACAGAGCGGTGTGTATCAGAGAACAAACGGAGATAGCCGATATTCTTGTTGACATTAAGCGGAAAAAGTGGAGCTGGGCAGGCCATGTAATGCGTAGGGTGGATAACCGGGTGGACCATTAGGGTTACTGAATGGATACCAAGAGCAGGGAAGCGCAGTCGAGGACGGCAGAAAACTAGGTGCAGTGATGAAGTTAGAAAAGTCGCAGCCGCGAGTTGGAATCAGCTAGCCCAAGACAGGGGCAATTGGAGATCGCAGAAAGAGGCCTTCGTCCTGCAGTGGACATAAATATAGGCTGATGATGATGATGATGACATTTTATTTCATTTAGTCATTTTATACGCCCATGACGTGGCGCCATCCCCTACCCATTGGCTGTGCCGTCATCTGCCTAACGACGCACGCACTAGGCCACACGTTCAGTCAGCCAGATGGCTTCGATGTGACGTGCGCAATGACGCACGCACTATAGGCGCACCTTTAGTTAATCACAACCGTGGAGCCGCTGTGGCGTCGGGTGAGCGCGCTCGTCTCGCGCCCCGGAGGGTGGTGGTGGTGGAAACATTAATTGTCAAATGATTGAAGAAAGGGGGAAAAGCACCCTTACATCGCATGAGGCAGCCCTTAGGGGTCCGCCTTTATAGAGGATAGGACAGCCATTGAAGGGCTATCCGTTTCATGGCTGCGGCGACAATCAGGCGCTGGTCTGTAGCAGTGGAGCTAGCTGGCCAGGAAAGTCTCCCAGTGTGACTCCGCCGTGGTTTGGGATGGAGGGTGCGGAAAAGTAGGGCAAGTGAGGAAGACATGAAGAAAGTCTCCTGGTTTCCCGCAGAGCTTACAGGAGGACAAGAGCTGATCGGGGTATCGGGCATGAAGGAGAATAGGGTAGGGAGCACTACGGGTCTGGAGTCGGCGCCAGTGGGAGGCTTGGGTTAGGATTAGGGAGAGAGCCGGCGGTGCGTAAAGACGCCGGGTATCTCGGTAATGGGTAAGGATGCCTCTGAAGGTAAGCACACGCTACAGGGCTGGCGGAGGGGGTCCGACTCCAGCCCGGAAAGCAAGACCTCGGGCGAGGGAGTGGACCTCCTCGTTACCAAGGAAGCCTGCGTGTGCAGGGTTCCATATAAGGGTTACGGGGCACGTGGGGTGCCAGAAGCATAGAAGCCGGGTCGTGGTACCGGATAACAGGCCTTGGCCGAAATTTTGATAGGGCGGATTTTGAGTCGGAAAAGAATTTTAGCGGAAGAGGAGGAGATGAGAGCGAGCGCAATGGCTGCCTCCTCTGCGGTTTCGGATCAGTCTGTGATGATTAGCCTGATGCGAGTAATCGGGCCTGATTGTTAGCGACGGCTAGTACCATGCAAGAGCCCGACGAATACGTTGCCACGTCCACGTAGGCTACCTCAGAACTGCCGCCGTACTGCTTGTATAGGGCTTTGGTACGGTCTGCCCTGCGTTTCCCGTCGTGCTCGGGGTGCATATTCTTCAGGATTGGAGGAATGACAAGATGATAGTATAGGTCTGGAGACAGGGGGGCCGCCTCAGTAGAATGGATGATCGGGCCAATGCCTAGCTGACAGAGTAGAGTGCGGCCTGTCGCTGTACCCGACAAGCGTGTAAGCTGTGCTCTTAGGGTTGCTTGTTCCAGCTCCTCAAGCCTATTGTGGGCACCGAGGTTCAGGAGCCGGGCAGTCGAGGTGCTGGGGGATAGGCAGAGGGCGACTTTCGTGCAGCTCCTGAGGAGTGCGTGTATGTGGTCCCTCTCCTTCTGCTTTAGGGGAAGGTATGGAAATGCGTACGCCGTGCGGCTCGTGATGTAGGCTTGGGTCAGGCGGCAAGTGTTCCGCTCTCGTAAACCCGCGTGTAGATGTGCCACGCGCCGAATGAGACGAGTGGCTTGTTGGGTTTGTGTCCGGAGAGCTTGGGTGGTGTCGCAGCGCGCGCCGTGGGAGTGAAGGACGAGGCCCAGGATGCGAATGTTAGAGACTAGGGGAATAGGATGGTTCCCTAGCATGAGTGAGATGGAACGGCTGACGGGGTCGTGCGGCCTGGGGCGGTAGAGGAAAAGTTCTGATTTGGAAGGGGAGAAGGCTAGGCCGTGCGCGTGAACGTACGACTCAGTGATATTGAGGGCCGACAGCAGGTTGTGTTCCATGTCGGCATCACTGCCTCGGTTGGCCCAGACAGTGATGTCATCGGCATAGAAGCTGAAATGTATGTGGGAGACTTGGGAGAGTTGGTTGGGGAGTTGGAGAAGGGCTATGTTGAAGAGGATAGGAGACGGCACAGCACCCTGAGGCGTCCCCCGCGCTCCCAGTGAGACACGGGAAAGCCGGTGGTCCCCCAAGGTAAGTGTGGCTGTGCGTTGCGAAAGGAAGTCACGGATGTAACTCTACATCCGCTGGCCTACGCCTAGGGCGTGGAGGCCTTCTAGGACGGCTGCGTGGGTAAAATTGTCGAAAGCTTTTGTTAGGTTGACAGCGTGGATGGAGTCGAGGATGTTGTGTTTGAGTTGTAGAAAGACGTCCTGGGTAGACAAGCCCGGGCGGAAACCAAATATGCACGAATGAAATAGGTTAGTGTTCTCCAGATACCGGCTCAGCCGGGTCTGGAGAACGTGCTCCATAAGCTTGCCCACACAGGACGTAAGGGATATCGGACGGAGATTACTGGGTAGAAGTGGTTTGCCTGATTTGGGAAAGAAAACTACCTTAGCGTCCTTTACTTGGGGTAGGGAGGGCGCCGCGCAGGCAGCATTCATTGAAGTAGTCGGTTAGGGCTGTGATAGAGGGGGAATCGAGGTTGCGTAGCGCCTTGTTGTGCACTCTGTCTGGACCGGGAGCGGAGGACGTAATGAGGCCCTGAAGTTCTGCCCTGATTTTTGCCTCTGTGATGGGTTTATCGAGGAGGTCGTTGGGGGAGCCTGTATAGTCGGGGTGGTCTCCGGAAGATATGCGGGAAAGTGTAGAACACGAAGCGTCTGGAGGAGTTCCTGCGGGGAGGCTTCGGATGCGTGTATGAGCTTCGTCATGATCTGTGTCTGGTGTGTCTTGCACTGAGTCGAATGAATGAGACGGCGGAATAGGTTCCATGTCTGGGGCAGGCTCATGTTGTGCTCCAGCCTGTTACAGAGGGATTCCCAATTTTGGCGAGAGAGAGTCGCAACATGCGTCTCAATCTCCTTGTTGAGCTGGGTCAGCCGGCGTCTGAGTGTTGTATTCCAGCGCTGGAGCTGCCACATCCGCTCGAGTCCTGTTTTGGCTTTCCAGAGGTGCAGGAGATGAGGATCCATCGCGTCCGCAGGGCAGTCCTCTGGGAGGGGGCGAGTCACGGTGCGGACGTCGCACTAGAGCTGGTCGGACCAAGTAGATATGTCTGAGATAGTGTGTAGAGTGCGGGCTGCTCGGAAAGTGTGGAACGAGCCTCCCTTCTACGGTGCTTAGATGCCAGCGCCGGCGTTCAGGGTGGAGACAACCCCGCTGGCGCCGCCATATTGAATCACACGAGCTCAGACTCAGGTACGCTTGCGTTTATAAATAGTGTTACTCGCGGCACGCTTCCAAGTGCTTTGCCTTGATGAGGATTTTTTATCGGTATCGCATCTGCACATCTTTATAACCAATAGCCGTTAACTCGTCTAACGTCGAAGACGTAAATGTATGGCGCCGGGAACATGCCCCAAGTTGCCTAATTCAATCACATTTAATATGCCGTGTGTATGTTTGACATACGCACTATTTTTTCTTGCGCTTCGATGCTTGGTTTATAAGGTTTGCGACCTCCTGTGTGTGGAAGTTTTTCTTTTTCGCTGTTGTATTTTGGTTTACACGTCACGCATCCTTTACCGTAGCGAGCCACTCGCGCACGGCGGTTAGTTTCCCTTGCGTTGCGCGTGCTCTTCGCGTTCGTTGCAATTCTTTGACGATATCTACACGCAATTTTGCTTTTTTTGCCCGCAAAGCTGTGTGCTGACAAAATTAAGCTGGTGTAAAAATAACTGCGATGTGAAAATAACGTTTAGTTTGTGCTGTAGAGGAACATGTAACGTAACTTGTCTGTGCCAATATTGCGTAGTACACACAAGAAACCAAGCGATGCACAAAATACATTTACTTAGTAATGTCTAGTACAGTCAATCATGAAAGAGATATGTACAAGAAAAATTATATGTAATGTGCGGCGCCTGAAGGTTGTGTTGAAAGACGAGATAAAAAAAATCGCAAGGTAGGCTCGACACACACAATTCGGGATAGGCAGAGTTTTTTTTTTTTAATTTATTCATTACATGGGGGGATTTCAAGTGAGTACATCAACCTTATTACACACACTATAAATCGAAAACAAGAATACAAACAAGAAAACGCAACCGCGGGTAATAATAATCAAGATATCCAGCCAGAATACATCAGCTACCATCGAATACGTCGCATCAGCCAAACCCATCGATGGCGAGTACAGAACATTTTATAAATAACCATTAGAACACTGATAACTACATTGAAAAAATAAACAACACCGCATACATATCGCGTACAAAAACCGTAAATGAAACTAAGACAGTCAAATACAGATTAGCAATGTTTTTCACTTCGAAAATATAGTCCATGATGACGTAAGGCTGTTGACTTTAACAGAGGGCGCCCATCCTGTCGATTTCCCTCGTACTCGTCCTCTTCAAAGTGTTTCTAAGTACAAGTAAAACAAGAAAAGTGATTATTGATATGAAAAGTAGCCTTGTAAATACAGAGAACCCATTACAGTGCTTAAAAATACATTTTCGCAGAAGTAATGCTGTATTACCTCGCTTCATACGTTTCGAAGAAATGCACAGGCTACAACAGACACCATGCCAGAAAGCGCCGAAACATTTTGGCCCCATGATGCCCCTTAACTCTACTACACCTGGGCATACCGTGCACAGGCATTTAATGACCGTCACAGTACCCACTACGATCGGCAATGAGCACGAATGACCATCGGCTTACGAGCGCCACGCTACAAATATATTCGTCTAAAAAATCAGCTATATAACGTAACAACCTGAGATCCCCAAGATATCTGCTGAGAAATCAGAGAAATTCACAATGCTTCGCTTGCCAAGTACACAACAGCCGCTCTCCCCAGAAGAAGCACTGCGTTATTTAGTCCTAAATAACCAGTAGCGAAAAAAGAAACTGAGAAAAAAAAAGAAACAAGAAACAAGAGACACACACGATGTGTGCTTCCCGTGATAAAGTAAAATAGGTGGTTTACATCACGATTTGTAGCTAATGTAAGGCTATTTCACGGCGAAGCATTTTCGTCAGTCCTTAAAATAAGGGTGCTACTCGGATAGACGGCGCCGATCAAAACGGCAAAACCCTATGCGACGCGCGCTCGCAAACCATAGGCTACTAGACAGCATCGGTGCAGTGCTTAGTTCGTGAGCGAACGTAGGTACGTGAGCGAGGATCAGAGAATACTTTCTTATTTAAATGAAAAACACGGTGCGATAGTCTAAACTTTCTTGACACTTACCTGGCAAATGTAGGAGCTATCCGTTGCCTTCCAGTGATACCGCTTTACTTGGGTTTCCCATCTCTTCCTTCGCTCAGGGTCCCGGGGGAAGCGTAAACAACGAAGCCCTTTACGCGTCGATCCGGTGCACTTGGGGAAACAACAGCCCGTCATGTAGACTCGATGCACTTGACAAGCCTGTCATTCATGCGGCTGAACACTGTCCAGCAAGTATAACCGTCAGCGAAGCATCCGCGCGCACTGTGTCTCGAACTAAGCAACCGCACC
>NC_051157.2:142204439-142234491 GCF_013339745.2 Dermacentor silvarum
CGAGATATGCCGAACTCAATAAATGCGATGACATGCGTAAAGCACTTTTTGCCTAAACCATGTCTTTAGGTGGTAGAAAACATTTTTATAGACCCTCTACTGCGCATTATTCACAGTTTGAAAACTCAATTTGCTAAAACCACAACAAATTATTATATTAAAAAGTGACTATTTCAATATTTCCACCAAGTGCAGGGCAGCTTGAGCATGAAGCAAGCTTCCTTGTGACATCTCAGTAAATCCGAGGTAGTGAGCATGTGGTACCACAAACCACAGATGCACACATGTTCTGGGCAGTAGTCAGCACTGTTACCATGTCACTGGAAGCTTGTGTGTTAGGCAGCTGACAAGTAATATGAAAGAAAAGGTAAAAAGAATTGTTTGCATTTCAGATCAGTGACAGCAAAGAACAAGCTTTATCCAATGTCAACTGGAGAAGGGCAGAGACACGCTGAAAAAAACGCCAATGTAAAGGCGAACGCTTAGTGTTCAGCTGCACTGTCGTGGCTTGCTACTGCCCGCAGAAAAAAAAGTGCCAATGTAACGGCGAACACTCAGAATTCACCTGCACTGTCATGGTGGCTTGCAACTACTTCGCTGTGCGGATTGTTGATTTAGCAGTTTGCGTTACCACCTTAAATTACTGTAAAATACAAAGGAGACCAGCTTCCTGCTTGAAGCCAACCTGCACTTCGGGTGCATATTGAACTAGTCACATTAAAAGGTTATTGGTTAGTTATATGCTTGAGGAATTACCTTCTCATACTGTGGCTAGGGATTCAGCAGCTACCTAATAAAGACGAAAATCTTGCTGTTTGTATGCTAATTTTAGGAGATGAAGTACGGTACGCAATACATAAGTGTGACTGATTAGAGGGAACAATATAGGCGCACAAGCAATAGTGTGAGAAGTGAGCTTCACAATACTCCATAATAAAAATGACAAAAAGATACACATCTCGAGACCTCATGCTTCTCAACGATTATCTTAAAAAGGCAATCTGACTAGATTAATATACAGTCTGTACAGAGTTTATCATGCAGTTACTCAAGTCAGGGTTATATTTAGCTCAGAGGAGGCTAGTTAAAGGTAAGTTCATTAAACTAAGGGCCCCCCAAGTGACCAAAAGTGATATGCAAGTGATTTGCCACTAGAAATCATGAAATGGCACACACAGTAAAATCATTGCATATTACAGAAACATCCTACAACACACAATGCAATGACAGTTTTGTACGCACCTTTGTAAAAGCACGAAGATCAGGTGCTTTTACAAAGGTGCGTACAAAACTGGTTGCACAAAGCTTGCACCAGTGCTGCAGGTTCTTGTGGGATGCCTCCAGAATCCGCATAGCCTTGAACTGCAAGAAATGAATAATTTATTGCAATGTGAATCTAGAAACCTGTCATATCAGTGTAATACTGAATTGCAAAGAGCCTCACACTAGCAGCTACATTAATGCGCGTCTCGTACGAATCTTTCTATTATATCTCAGGAGGTTACACGGTTATGTTGTAACAAGTGAGATTCCATGCGGGAATGTATCAAACATAAGACTACCAGGAAAATCACCGAAACTCAAATATGTAATCAAGCAAAAGAGCATTGGATTATGAAAAAAAATATTGAGCACGTGAAAAGTCTTTTGAACCCTAGGCCATGTTTGTATAGAGATGATATTCCTTCTTGCTCTTCGTCAGTGGTTTGACCAACGCGCCGCCCGTGTTATGAACTGGAATAGCCGGCCGTTCACGGTGGGTGGTAAGAGTGACGTAGGATAGAGCGCAAAGTAGCGCCACGAAATCGCAGCCCTTACTTTATTACTAGAAGGCACAGTCATTACCTATGACTGGAAGAGCTGGCATACTGTTCTTTAGATGAATATGTATATATAGTAAAAGCCAGCGTCTGATTGGGATGTCTCGATTAAAAAGAAACCTCGTCATTGCAATATCTGCGTATATCTGCCTTGCAATATAGAACACGACAGGTTCTATAGTTCAATATAGAATACAGACAGGTACTCGCGATGCGGGCTTTGAAAGTGAACTGTATACAAAAAAGTCTTCATACAAGCTAATATGTGCGCAAGCGTCAAACATAGCTATCCTGTGCCAACGCGTGAAGCCCATGACACATCAACGTATACACACCTGCAGTGTACTCGCGGAAATGCTTAAATACGGAATAATTTTCTGCCGGGAAACTACCCAACAAACACTAACTTGCAGTGTTTCCATAATTGTGTTCCCATTTAGTCAGAGCAATCAGACGGGGTAGCATACTTCACAGGAAAATGCAAGTACGCGATAACATCAACAGAAGCTTTCGTAAAATTGCTTACTTTATGTGCACCAGAAACATGGACAACTTACGCTCAGAATGCACTGTGCTCCTGTTACACAAAGCTCATTACATGAACCATAAGCTACAACTGTAAGCAGTCTGACTGGTAGCGCCACCTACCAGCCTCAGCACACAGCCAGCCCTGAAGCCAAGCCGGCCAAGCCTAGTGTGAGAAGTGTGCGCGAGAGTGGAGTGCGCGCGTTGACTTTCGTCGCGTCTAGTCGCGTTCTTGGAGGCGCCATGCCTTCTAATAAAGTGCGTTATTAATTGTATTCTGGAGCCTTAATTACGTTTCGGCCTGCAGCCGACCCTCGCCACCCCTCACAACTGGCGCAGTCGACCCCGAACCATGCCTGAAACATTGCCTCTCGCCCGCCTCGTGAAGTGAGTCGCCAGCCAACGCTCCTTCCTTTGTTCAGCTCCGGCCGCCCGACGCAGCCTCTCGCCCGCTTCTTAGCCATTTCGCGCCTTCGCCCTTTGTGTTTCGCCGACCGTCGTGCTGACGCCTGCCCGCCCGATGAAGTAGCTTGCCTGCAGTGCCCAAACGGTTCGCCCTACTCGCCTTATCGTTTCTCGTGACTCTTGTGCTGCTTTGTCAACCGCCATGCCGCTCGTGAATTGGAGTGACGCGACGCCGGCGGATCTCGCAGGCTTTACAGTGGATTACCTCCGTGAAGAGTTGGCTCGCCGAAACCTCGACGCTACCGGGTCGAAGGAAGAAATAATAAGTCGCCTTATCGCCGACATCGCCCAAAACCGCCCAACGACGCCTCCTTTGCCTTCTCCAGACTCCGCCGCGTCCACCCAGCGTTGCAACGCTGCGCCGCTCCCGCCAAGCCTCGACGCAGCCCAAACTACCGAGTTGCTGACGCGTTTACTTCAGCAGCTCCTTCACGTGTCGCAACGCGCTGCAGCCCCAGTTCAAGTCACTACCCTTCCAGACCTCTCCGCATCGCTTCCTACATACAGTGGAGACGGCAGCATTTCAGCGTCCCACTGGGTTGAAGAGTTGGAACGAACTTGAAACTTGACTTCGTGGGAACCTTCAACCCTACTCGCCGTCGCCCTGGGAAAACTTCGCGGAGCAGCCGCTGATTGGAAAGCCGTCATCGGTCGTCAATGTCCAACGTGGGAAACCTTCAGACAAGCGTTCCTAGACCAATTCAGTGCCAAGCAAACCTTGCTACAGTGGCAACAAGCAGTCACTTGTCGCGTACAGGCGCACGGAGAATACCTTGTCAGCTATTCTATGGCGAAGTTTAAGCTAATCTCTGGATGCCCAGTTACCCTCACCGATCCCCAGCGCATAGAGTACGCCCTTCAGGGCATCGCCGACGTGAACCTGGCCACTACTATTGCAGCGCAGCGCGCAGAGACAGTCGCAGCGTATATGGACATTGTAACTCAGCTTGACCAAACATTAAGCCATTCGTCCCTTCGCGCCCCACGCACAGGCTATCCAAGTGCCAAATTACCAACGCCAAGCCCACAGGCACCTCCACGTAGCACAGTGTACACGAACCCCCAGGCTGTGTCAGACAAAACCGGCCAGCCACAGCGCATTTCAGCCCTACCACCAGACCAACGAGAGGCTAGATACCTCACTATCTCAGCTAAGTATGGTGCTCCTGCCTACCGTCCTGGCCAGAACTTGGCCGAAGCTGTGTGTTTTCAGTGCCGTCAAAAGGGACATCTCGCATCCAAGTGCCCGTCTAGATCTACTGCTCCAACATCTACAACACATCTTTCGCCAGCTCTCCACAGCAGCCCTTCCGAGATCCTTGATGGATCTCTGGTTCAGTGTGCTCTTGTCGACGCCACAATTGCTGGGATTGGCCAAGTAGATGCATTTCCAGACAGTGGATCTAAAGTGACACTTGTTTCACGTCGCCTGGTCAGCTCCTTGCCCCTCCTGCCCTGGACTAGACCTCCTCTTGTTGTCGTTGGAGGAACATCAGTAACTCCAGCTGGTTCCATCTGTTTGAAGATTTCTGTTGGACCTATCACCGGGTTGGTTGAAGCAGCCGCCCTCAATAGTAATGCTGTGCCACTTATATTGGGTGAAGACTGGTTTTCCTCAAGTCAAGCAGAGTTGGTGTTTCAGCCGCCCCTACCAACTGAAATCCGCCATTCTCCAACAGCCACAAGTGTGCCATGCCATGAACGATTGCTGCCACGGATGGCGAATGCTGTTATGATCCAAGGTTCATCTTTCGGTCACTGTGTACCTGGACCCCACAGCTCAGCAGGCCTACAGCAGTCGCCACTACCAGTACCAGACGAGCCCCCGTGGTTGGCACTATCTTGCCACAATGATGTTTCGAGCACCTACAGCCTCTCTTCTACGTCCAACCGAGCTGCTTCCTCGACAATTGAGGTTCACATTGACCCATCCCTGCCTGCTGTGCAGCTAGGTAGCCACTTGCCAGTTCCTCAACAACAGGAACTTACGAGCATTTTGTCAAAACACGCTGAAGTATTCGCTCATGGAGAGGATGACTTGGGCTTGTACGAAGGTGTCGAACATGCAATTGACCTTCTTCCTGACGCCGTGCCATACAGTCGATATCCCTACCGGTACTCGGCTGCAGACCATCCTTTTCTTGAGGCCCAGACAAGCACACTCCTTCGCCAAGGCATCATTCTTCCAGCCATAGGACCTTGGGCATTCCCCGCAGTAGTTGTTAGCAGAGGCAGTAAGAAGCGCCTTTGTGTCAACTATGTGCCCCTAAATAAGATGACTGTTCGTATGTGTGAAGAAGATCAAGCAAAAACTGCTTTCATGACCCACCACAGCTCAGCAGACCTACAGCGATCGCCACTTCCAGGACGTCCACCCGAGCGCTTGAAGGACTATTCTCACTGTGAAGACATCAAGCAGTGCTTTTTCCTAGACCAAAGGGACTTGGTCAAACAAAGAGGGGCCGGATGTAAGCAGTCTGACTGGTAGCGCCACCTACCAGCCTCAGCACACAGCCAGCCCTGAAGCCAAGCCGGCCAAGCCTAGTGTGAGAAGTGTGCGCGAGAGTGGAGTGCGCGCGTTGACTTTCGTCGCGTCTAGTCGCGTTCTTGGAGGCGCCATGCCTTCTAATAAAGTGCGTTATTAATTGTATTCTCGAGCCTTAATTACGTTTCAGCCAGCAGCCGACCCTCGCCACCCCTCACACAACAACGTGCACAAGCGCCAAACTTGCTTACCTTTCAAGACGTAGTCAACAAATGCTCTTTCGTCTCACGGGTACCGTGGCACCAACTCTCTTTCGGGCGCAAACACTGTAGAGCTGCCGATGAACTACAGCACCACGAATGCACAACCTACAACAAATTCTTCCATACACTGAGATGAAGCCCCAGTACCAGGCTTTTCACGAAGAGAGCGCAGGCAGGCGGGAACAAAGGCAGCTTGGACGGGCGCAGTAAGACACTGTTGACACTGGCGTATCGCACGAAACTCATGGCGAACACACGGCATTTCACGAGTCCAGAGGTTGTGCGATGGTTAATGCACACGATAAGAAGCACATTTTGCCTAGGCACTTCTAATATAAAATTCAACTACCACCTCACTGCAACGAGCACTCGCGCAAAACCAACGTGCTCCATGCACTACAGCAACTTGGATTGGATTGGAATAATTGGCTGATGATGATGATGATGATGATTTATTGGCATCCCCTTTGAAACGGGGCGGCGACAAATAGTCACCTAGCCTGCTTGATTTAATCAGGTATACTATACATGTTCTTTATCTAGCATTTTTGTATACCTATCATTATTTTTCTTTTTCAAAAATTTACCTTGTACCGCTGCCTATGATTTTAAGAGGTCATCAGATGATTTTAAGGCAAAACACTGCAGCAGCGCCACACTGCGGTTAACGAAAAGGAACCTGCCTCCCTGATTCGCATCGCTTCAGGAGCATAGCCTTCGAGATTCGCATTTGTCACTCAAGGGAAGTCGTAGCTGAAGCATGAGCCAATCCACGCGCCGCCCGTCCGGCTCCGTCTGCTAGAAATGACGGAAGGTCTACGGGCTAATATCACACTTACCGAGCAGATATCCGTAGTCACCGCCCATACACGCGTTAATTATGGCGTCAAGTGTAGTGTTTTCGAGAATATGCGCCCTCATCTTGAATTGATGAGACGATATTTCCTCTTAGCGTCAGGAATAAAGGTAACAAAACGTGGCGATGGCTGGCGTGATACAGCAGCTGAAGCTTCGGCTGAAGTGCAACAGGCGTACTGCTTGTACGCAAGCGCAAACAAACAGATACGGCCATGCCAGGTACACAACTGACTACTCAGTAAACTGACAATCATAAATTATTCACTTGTGTGCCCAAGCAAGCATTTACGGAATCCTTGCTGCCGTACGAATCCCGCCAATATATCAACACAACAATCACCCGTAGTTTTGAAAAAAAAAGGCCCTTTTAACAGTGACCGCAGGTACTGCATTTGCGAAAGTTTTGTGTATAGTTTGCATAAAATCGTAAAGGAAAGGTTTCTTAAGAAGCCGAATTCCGAAAAAAAGGTAAGCGTCGTGAAAACAAATAAATGGCCTTACGACGTGTCAGAAAGTCTAGGCATTGTATAGTTCCTGCCAGTGCTACTATTATACGTGGAGTAGTGGTAGCGTCTCTGCCTCACACGCAGAAGTCCCGGGTTCGATTACCAGTCATTGTACAACTACGTTTTTTTTTGAAGTAGGAAAACGTTATATACAATTTCACTGGGGTTTAAGATATTTTACCTTAGCTACTGCTAATTATATATGCACGCGTAATAAAAAAAAATTATTCTGTCTCCTCGCTTTCTCTTAAACTGCAGGAAGCAATTATCAGTATGACACTTAGTTTATTCGTACTAATTATTGTATTACCGATATTGCATGTTATGCTTCTTTATTGCTGTGTTAAATGAGCAAATGAATGAAACAAATACAATTGTTATAATTTTCTTACACAAAAGTAAAGACAGAGCCTACCAACTTTCCTTAAACTTTCTTTAAACTTTCTTCAAATGAACTTGCTTCAAGCGAAAACAAGAACGGAGCCTATCAACTTTCTTTAATGGTGCTTTAAACAAGGTTTCTTCAAACGAAAATAAAAGCAGAGCCTACTAACTTTTTTTAAGCTTTCTTTGAACAAACTTGGTACAAACAAAAGTTAAAACAGAGCCTACCAACTTTTTTAAAACTTTCTTTAAAGAAACTTTCTTTCAACCGAAGTAAAAACAGAGCCTACCAACTTTCTTTGAAAAACTTCCTACAAACGAAAGTTAAAACAGAGCCTAACAATTTTCTTTAAACTTTCTTTAAACAAACTTTCTTCAAACCGAAGTAAAGACAGATCCTACCAACTTTCTTGTAAGATGTGTTAATAGAAAGTAAAAGTACATAGAGTGTTACTAAAGTTGATATAAAGTTGGTAAGAGTTCTAAAGAAAGTAAGGAAGTATTTTTGTATGGGTACACGCACTGATAGACGCTGGGTTTCAAGTTGACGCAATATTTTTATGTTTTTTCAAGGCATTTGATCGTGTTCCACACCATAGGTTGTTACTTAAACTTTCACAGCTTAACATTCACCCTACTATGATTGCATGGATCACCGATTTTCTCTCATCTAGAATTCAGTTTACATCAGTTAACAATTCTAACTCATAATATTAATATTAATAATACTAATACTAATAATAATATTTATTACATTCATTTACATCGTAGTTACAGATCCAGCCCGCATAAGCAACATTGCTTGCGTGCAGGCTGGGCAGTCGGCAGGTAGTACTAATACGTGTATACTAAACGGATTACAAAGCACAAAAAATAATGTTGAAAAAGATAGGGGGAAAACACTGGGTACTATAATATTGAAAACATATACCATTTATGCCTACAAGGTAGAAGAATAAATAAAGAGAAAACAGTGACATCAGAGGTTAAAACAGTACGCTCAAACAGGTTCTGACAGGTACAAAAAAAAGTACATTGTATGATGCCTTCTTCTGCATGTGAACCGTGATTGTAGCGTGCTTACAAATCCTGCAGGAAATTTTAACAGTTTTGGGCTTTATGTATCGCCCATGACCTTAAGAGTGCTTTTATTTTTTTAAATGACCTTGTGGTCTCATTATAATTCAGATTATTAAAATTAGTCGGCACGTAGAAAGCACGTGTCCTCTTGCCATAGTTTGTGTACACACGAGGAACAATATATTTTTCTAAGTGACGTAAGCAGCGAGATTTCACGTTCAAGTTTTTGAATATAGGAGAAAAATAATTCTTACACATGATGTCAAACAGAACTTGTTGTTCGATAAACAACATGTCTGACTGGCACATGCTCAACGAGACATCGTCCTCCTGACTAACTGTGCCATAAGAGAGGCATAGGCAATTTTTTTTAGGATATGGTTAATTATCTTCAGTCTACTAGAAGAAGCAAAGCCGTAGATTGTTATTCCGTACCTTGTGATTGATTCACCTAGAGATTTGTAAACCATTTTATGGACATCTGCATCACACAAAGATTTTAGGGCATACAAATGAGCGCACACAACTCGTAGACGCCTTGCGAGCTCTTCTATGTGTACTCTCCATGACAGCGTGTCGTCGAAGTGTAGACCAAGGTATTTAGCGTTTTTTACCATAGTTACCGGAGCACAT
The DNA here is from genome assembly GCF_013339745.2 of Dermacentor silvarum. Taxonomy (NCBI): domain Eukaryota; kingdom Metazoa; phylum Arthropoda; class Arachnida; order Ixodida; family Ixodidae; genus Dermacentor; species Dermacentor silvarum. The sequence continues at coordinate 142,213,459 of NC_051157.2, forward strand.
GGGCATGCGTCGCAATTACTGGCATGAATATAAACAGGGAAAACATCAGGAACTACTTTATATGGGCTGTGAAAACATATCATATTAGTCTTCGATTTATTAATGAACATTTTGTTGTCAATGAACCAATCTAGTAGTTTAGACACGTCAGACTGTAGTACTCGAGCGGCTTCATTTACAAATTTGTTAGATATAATTAAAGCAGTGTCATCAGCATATAAATAAATTTTTGATTTTAGTGGTAAGCAAGCAAGATCATTCACATAAATATTGAACAAGAGCGGTCCCAAAACGGACCCTTGCGGCACACCTGATTTGACACACAACAAAGAACTATACGATTCCGCGACACGGACACATTGCTGCCTTCCTGTTAAATATATTTTTTTAAATGAGTAATACGGGCCTCTGAAGCCACAGCTGCTTAGTTTAGAGAGTAGCAGTTCATGCTCCAATGTGTCGAATGCTCTTTGTAAGTCAACGAAAAGGGTCAGTACAACATTGTTCTTATCGATTTCGTTACATATGTGATCATTAAAATCTTCTAATAGGCATATCGTACTCTGTCCTGAGCGACAGCCATACTGCGCTGGGTTAATAAGGCTAAACATCTTATGCTGATGTTACGTCTGGAGTTCCACAAGGCAGCGTACTTGGACCTTTACTCTTTCTAATCTATATTAAAGATTTACCCAGTTGCGGGTTATCCAAAATCAGACTATTTGCAGATGATTGTGTACTTTATCGATGTGTAACAAGTAACACTGATAATCACTTACTACAAACTGACCTAGAGGCAATAAGTGCATGGTGTTCTAATTAGTTAATGCCATTAAATAATTCCAAAACTAAACTCTTGTCTTGAACCAGTAGGCCACGAATTCCAACCACCTACTCCCTTGATAACAACGCTGTGGAACTAGCCACAACTTACAAGTACCTTGGCATCAATCTTCAGCCAAACTTATCATGGAATAATCATATTAATCTTACCCTTGCCTCTTCTAACTTTACTCTCCGACTTATTAAACATAACTTAAAAGAAGCCCCAATGCATGTTAAAAAACTAGCGTACACAACACTAATCCGTCCAAAATTAGAATACGCGTCTGCCATTTGGGATCCCGAACAAACTTATATCATCAGTAACATCGAAGCCTTGAAAACCGTGCTGGACGATTCATTTTTCAGATTATTCACGTTACACCAGCGTCACCTCGTTAAAAAATAAAGCTGATTTGGACACCTTAGCACGTCGCCGTAAAATTTCTCGCCTATCACTTTTCCATAAGCTTTATCACCATCCATCACTTCATGATGATTTCTTTCAGTCACTACCAGTTATCTTTCCACGTCGTGACCATCCATACAAAGTCAAACGCATTAACTGCCAGTCATCCCATTATGCGTATTCATTCTTACCGCGCACAATAACTGAGTGGAACGCCTTGCTATCAGACATTGCCACAGAACCTGACTTGACAAAGTTTCAAGATTTAATTCGCTCACGACTTGTCAACTAATCTTATTATTGCGATAGCAATTATATGGACACTCCAAAGCAGATTTCTGCCGTCGGCGTCGCCGTTGCCGTCGCCGTCGCCGTGAGGTTCCGTATGACGTCAAAGGCGATGAAATTGTCAACCTTTCCCTTTCCCTCAAGAACCACTTATCATCATCGCCGCGCGCCGAACGCTGTATGTGCGAGTGAAAGGGCGCGAGGGACGCGCGCTTTCACGGGGAGTGAACGCACGGCGGAGAACAAACGCGCGTTCTGCGCCGTGCTCCCTTAAGGGCTGCAGAATTAGGCTCTCTTTTCTCCTTTACAATCACCATATATGTAGGGCAAACGTGACTTCTTCAGACATGCGAAAGGCCGGGGGGGGGGGGGAAGGGGGGCGACGTTTAGCTGCGGCACAAAATGCATATTTATATAAAAAAGTTGTGATTCGAGAAGGTGGTAAAGACTTCCGACGCTGCTCGACGAGTGTCCCGTTCTGATCTCGTGGAAAACCTCCGAGCCGCCCCCAGAGGCTCCGGCAACAGTCACCAACGCCGCGCGCGTTTTGTGCGAACGCGGGCGAAACGCCGACGGCGTCGACAACAGTGCTGTGTGTTGCCGGTGCTGCTGCATGTCCAAGTTTGTACAGCGGATAAAACTACTATCCTTACTCCGTATAGCTCTCTACTAAGTTGCTATCGCAATTGATGCTTCGCCTTTCGGGTGAAACTGCGACAACTTTTATTATTATCTTGGGACTTTTACAGTGTTTTCGATGTTTGTTGCTGTTTTGCTTTTCATTGCAGCTGCCTTATGTTTTCCTAATATGTACTAATGTTTTCTCTGAATTATTTGTGACTAATTTTGTATATTACCTATGTTACTCTAATATTACTTTTGTTATATTGTCTTGTTTTTAATATGATGCATAATCTATGACCTGTGCCCGCGCGCCTGTGACCCCCCATGTTGTACCCTCATAGTAAGGGCCTTTGGGGATATTTTAAATAATAAAAAAAGAAAAGTATCACGAAAGGGAATGTAAAGTAGTAGGAAAGGGAAAGGAAAGTAGTAGGTCAAGTACACACACGACATCCTTCGCTTACCCCCATTTTCTCGACAGGGTTAAGGGCTGGTGATTTTCTTTCTCTCTCGCTTTCTTTCTTTATCTCGTTCTTTTGTTCTCTTTCTCTTTCTTTCTCTATCTCACTTTCCCTCTTTCTTTCTCTCTCTCTTATCCTCTGTTATCCTTTCCTTCTCTCTTTCTATCTCTCTTTCTTTCTTTCCCTCTCTCTTTTTCTCTCCTCCTCCTTGCTTTCTTGTCCCTGGTATGTTCCCTTGAGCTTGGACCCCTTTCTGCACTATCACCAGGATCGGCCCACTTTTCAGCCTTACACCACCACCACCACCACAACCACCACCTTCGCCGAAACTTGTGAGCCTGTAAAGCTTCGCTTAAAAAAACTAGTGCAATCTATACATATGTGAGACCGACGGTGTTCGGTAATCAGTCGTCCTCCACCAAGAGGATAACATTGTTTACGACTTTCTCGAGTCACATTTTGCATTTTATGAATTGAAGGGGTGACTTCCCCTGAGAAACAGTCTAGAGGATACTAATAAATCGTTTTCAGAGCGCTGTATCCTGCGTAGTTATTTTTTCTGGGCTTAACTGAAAGTGTGTGAAAGACGAATATTGCCATATGGCTGCGCGCCCGGGCGGAGCGATACCAGTGGCCACTAAAGCGAGTTCAAAGTACTTCTCTGATCGCCTTACTTAGCAACCGTCACGAGAATACGTAAGCTATGATCTTCACGTGGAATACGCTGCTCGGAATAAGCGGGAGCCAACAGAAACACCGATAGCTTGCTGCGTCCAGGCATTAGCTCTCCAAGGCATTTCCCACATGCTTATTTTCAATTTCACTGTTCTATTGAAAAAGAATGGGTCGAACAAGCTACTAAATACCATCTAGAACCCATTAGAAGCTCAATTAAAGACAGATGGCATGCCACTGTTCATTGTCCATGGGCCGAATGGTTTCATATTATTAGCTAACTCCCATTTATACGTAAAGGCAGGCTTACAGGCGCATTTTTAGGGACAGAGAAAGAACAAGCTATCAGAACGATTTTATTTGCAGGAAATGCAGTGGGGTCGATATGATCTGGTGCCGTCTAGTCTGCTAATCGGCACCTGGGAAGAGGGAGTGTTAGTGAAACTAAGGGATGAATAACGAGAAGAGGGGGAGTGGAAGCTTATGCACATTATACTGCTGAATCCCTATTAAGGCCGCTGTGTCATGCGGGGACTTCAACAAGGCTTTCATTGTTTGCCTCGCAGTTGAAAATCAGGCCATGGGCTTAGAAAAGCGCCCTTCGAGAGTGGCTGCCTGATAATGCTGGCTAGGAAACTGTCCAGAGTCCGTCGCTCTGGCACATATGAAGATTGAGCAGTGGCAGCCTAGATGCCAAATAATGGTTCAAACAGTGCGGATCAATGCATCCTCGCTTACGTTAAAGTGGTCGGGAGAAAAACTTGGAGCACACTTAAGCATCGCCTTTAAGGGTGAAACGCAAGAGCATATGAAGATTCCTGACTGCTTCTCACACTTCCCGGCAACTGCAGCTTCTGTAACGGTAGTGTTTACCTGAAAAAGCTGGCGACGAACGCTATGCTGGAAGGCAAGCTATCTCGTAGAAACGCGGCCTCTTGCGCGGGGTCGATCTCGGAGGTAGCACACAGCCGCGCCACAAAATTACACCATTTTCAGGTTCCTGTTGTTGTTGCGCCCTTTTATTATTTTAGTCACGAAGATTTAACATAAAATGCATTCGCTGTCGGTGTTTTTTTTCATAACATTTGTTTGTGGGCTGTCATATTGAAAATTCTGATTAATAATTTTGTCAAGAATGTAAAGGCAAGGTATGAACAACTTTAGCGATAGAACGGCGTGAAAATATAGCCCGCATATACCGTATGTCTTATAGCAAGGCGTGGCATATAGATATACCTAAACATATACGGAAAATTTCCGTCATGGACAACTCCGCCGACGCCGACACCGGATTTTCTGCGACAGGTGGCACTTAAGCTATCGTGTTAAAGTGACTATTCTGATTCACACGAGTAAGTGGTGCGATGATACTGCGATGATACAGCTTGTTGCAAAGGTCTCGCGAGAAAAACTGTCCTCGAGCACATTAACATTTATGGCCGAGCAATACTTTGTGACGCTTCATTTTCTTGCTCTTTCTAAAGAAATCTCAAGTTTCGGTGGATGAGTGTAATTTTCCTGGTAAAAGGAGACCGACATCACGCTACATAAGTAATAAAAAAACAGCATGAACGCACAAACAAAAGGGCGTGAATACAAGATAAAAAATTACGGAAGCATAGACAAGGTAAAGTGAGGTGAACAACGGAGAATACCGTCTGTAGAGGTGTGGCGCCCGCACTTACTTCAGATTTTTGCTTGATGCGGGCCCTGTACGAGGCTGGCTTCAATGCACTATACCAATTGGCCAAGCTGCTGCTGTCGCTTGGAAGAAACTAGACAGAAGGCTACGGGCCAAATAATGAACAGATTGCATCATTAAGCATCTAAAAAATTTGTGTCATGTGTAAGCGGTGTCGCACACAAAGTGCCCAGGTCTTCCTGGATTATTGAAACAGGTCAGGCGAGACGCTATTTAAATGCTCGGATAAAGGGCCATAAGAAAGCTTAACCACATAATAATGACCTCATCCAGCTCCACATCTGCTGGTTTTGTAAATATCGGCCATTGTGCAACCGGACAGTTGTTTCATGCTGATATAAAAGCACTTTGGCGAGTAAATTGATGGAAACACTTTTATTTGGAAAGCCTGTTAAAGTTGCATTGTTGTCGCTTTGTTGATATTGTCATGCAGTGGTTTGACATTACTGGTACTGTGCTCAGCCCTACCATATTGGTGACTTTTCTAACGTTCTACCTTCCGTTTATTTTTTCCCGACTTAAACCTTCCCCAAACGGCCTCCTTATGTTAATCTTGGTGCCTGCGCACTAGTCACCGCTTCCTTTGTGCACGTACCTCTTCCAAAGCAACCTTCATTGGAAATAGGTGCTGGTGGTGCCATTTAATTTGACGCCCATCATTGTCACGTTACCCTTACTGCGTTAAGAATTCGTACAAAATTGTAGAAATATGTCTTGCTGGCAATGGTGGTGTGCAGCTCAATTATTGTAGCTAGCACTGCTACAGAACAGACTAAGCACTCGTGCACGTAGATGACATGAAATAGCGATTGGAATTAGTGCAATTGTGCATGCAGTTGTAGAACTGAAAGCGGAGCGAGTTGGCAGAAATTCATACTGTGGATTGTTTGATAAATACGGACAGAAATTGAATGTACAGAAGACGTGAGCTCTCTGGTGGTCCGCGCTATCCTGTCCGTATGGTTAACGCAATTCGTTATGTACCAATGCCATCGTGGGTTTACGAAAACGCATTATTGCGGCACGCTTGCGTTTTATTGCGTGCTCAGTATGTTATAGAGGGGAAATTGTAAAAACAGACCTGCAACATTTCCTACATTTGGGTATACAAAAATAGTGGAATGAAAGTAGCACCTAGAAACTACACATTGTAACACACATACCAGAATATTTCAGTGATAATTCTTGCATAGTCTGACATGCTAATGTATGGGTAGTCCTTATCTTGTGATGAGTTGTCGGTATGGGTTGGAATACCGGTATGTTGAATCGAGATTGTTTCTCGTCTTTGTACTTCCACAAGATCAAAGTAGCATGCTCCACATAAATGCTTTGATATAGCTACTATATAGTGTGTTCATTTTTGAGTTTGACAGAATTTTTAGCAATCGCCTGTACCAGGTAGCATAATTATTATTATTGAGCTGCGTGATTCGTTGAGGTGGACATTAGTAGGGCGAGAAATCGAAACACATATTCAACTAAGTAACAAACATGCACTAATTAAGTTATTTGTTAATTACGTTGCAACACATATTGCAATTTACGAATTATAGCCGGTGAGTTTGCAGGACGCATCCACTTGAAATGAATTTCCAGGATGACACCAGTTTGGAGATATGCGCCATCAAACACGCCGTAAAAATGCACTGTTCCACTTATTTCTTACAGCGAAAGCTGTATATGGCTAGGCAAAACGAAAAACCGTTCGTCCTATGTTTCACTCAACGTCTCCATTAGCTGCGCCGTCAGTTACGTCGTTCTCTACGTCGCACCCAAGCGCGCGCGCCATTGGCAGTGCCGTTAGTGACGTCGTTAACAACCGCGTTCCCGCCATTGCCACGTTGCCTCTGCTCTGCCCGAAACCCCGTCTCCTCACTCGCCGTTGTCGCATTCGTTCGATATCTCGAGTACAGTGGCTAGCCAGTGTATCTCGAGTTAGCTCGTCGTGGTTAGCAGCATCCGGCCGCCATTGGCGCTTGCGTACCACTTCGCTATTTCAACGCGGACGTTTCGTCGCCGCCGAAGCGAAAGTGCCGCTCGAGAAACTCCCGCCGAAAGTGGGCGTTGGCCCTGGCGAACGCGCTCCCGTCATTGCCACGTTGAAGGTGCTCTGCCGGCAACGCCGCCTCCTCGACTTGCCGTTGTCGCATGCGCTCGATAGGTCGAGTTAGTTAGGCGTCGTGGTTAGCAGCATTCACCCGTCATTGGCGCTTGCGTTCCACTAGAAACACAAACATGTAACCAATAATTGAGAAACGCTTCCATACAGCGTCGGCATTAACGGACTGCTAAACACCGGGGCCGCACGTTTCAGCTTCGCTGGTTAACCATCTGTCCGGAGTGCTTGGGCGGTGTTTTTTTAACGAAAATGCTGTTTTATACATTGACGCACAAATGCAACCGGAATGCCCATGTATTTCGTCCTACACTTATCTCGAAACTGGTGTCATCCTGGAAATTCACTTCAAGTGGATGTGTCTTGCAAACTCACCGGCTACAATTCGTAAATTTCCGTATGTGTCGTAAAGTTTTAACTAAGAATTTCATTTGTGAATTTTTGGTAATTAGTTGAATATGTGTTTCAATTTATCGTGCTACTAATGTCCACCTCTTCGTATAACGCAGCTCAACCATAAGAATTATGCTAGCTACCAGAGGCGATTTTTCTTCTTCTTTCTGGGGTTTTACGTGCCAAAACCAGTTCTGATTATGAGGCACGCCGTAGTGGAGGGCTCCGGATAATTTTGACCACCTGGGGTTCTTTAACGTGCACTACAACGCAAGCACACGGGCGTTTTTGCATTTCGCCTCCATCGAAATGCGGCCGCCGGGGCCGGGATTCGATCCCGCGACAGAGGCGATTTTTTAAAAACTCCGTAAAGCTTAATTTTGAGCACCCATTATATATTTAGTGTATGAGGAAAAGCTCAGTGGCAATTAGTGTTTTGAATATTTGCAGAGTGCTGCTCAAGCATTTAAGACAAAATGCTTTCGGCAAAAGCGAAATTTGTGTACATACAAAGTTTTTTATCAAGTGAGACCGGCACCGCATGGACAATGCAAGGAATTGATATATTGAATATATGCTGCGTTTGACCACATTTGCTTTGTAATTATTATTCCTTCCCGTTATGTTAACCAAGCTTAACTTTGTTTCATTCTCCAGGAATGGAATGCATGGTTCTCCTCACTGATTCCGTGGTAGTCAGTGGAATGAATAAGAAATGTCAAAGAATATATGGCAATGCCTGCGGGGCTAGCCCCAAATTGAACATAGTGTTTAAAATATCTTGCAAAAAATATTGGAGTTCATGAATAAATAAAGTTCTTGTTAGCGTGAGAGATCAGAAGTCCTTTCTATTACTTTTACCTAATGGACAGGAAGTAGGTGAAACCGTAAGGCAAAGTTGACGTCCGTGCGCACGTCAAGATGTCTAAATATTAAGCTTTCAGGCATCCATAATCTGTAGCTACAGAAAGCTACAGATATATCTCTATTTGTGAACTGGCACATCTAGGCGTTTTCAACGAGAGTAAATCTGTTCGCAAAGGGGGAGAAAATAGCGCCAGAACACATCTCACGAGGAATATTGTGGGTAGTGCGATTAGCATTTAATCAACAAGATGGCGAGTGGGGCTAGTTGGTTTACGTTCATATTTGACTTCGATTGAAGCACACTGTAGCCGCGGACACAGAAAGGTAGTAGACAGGACAGTGCTTGACACTCAACTGATTTTTTATTATACAGAAAAAAAAAAACGTTTTTAATGATGTTACAGTATTTTCGCGCATGACAGGTGTGCCAAGACTTTAACCCCTCAAAAGTCTATGGGCAATCGTTGTCTGTCCAGATACGTCTATTCTTTATCGTGCAGCCTAAAGGTTATCTGACTGACGCAATCGACTATTCGTTCCGACTGTCGGGAAGGAGTGTCCGCTATCTCGCTTATACATGCGGTTGTTCACGAGGAAATAGCGAGTTAGGGCATTCCATCTCTCGGGTCAGTCCGCCATTACGAACACCTACCAGATTTCCCCGGCCGCTCGCTCCCAGATGCAAAGCTTTCCGCCCCTCCGTCGCAACCCAGCTGACGGGCGCACAGCGGATGATATACCCATCTGTTCTAATTGTTCCGGTATTGCACACATCACACGTCATTGCCGCAACCGCTGGTCGTCGCCTCCTCGGTGGTCGTCTCCGAGTCACTACCGCCAAGTTCCAGACAATCACACTTTATAGCCCTACACGCCGGCTAGGAACATAAACGCCGACAGTGCTCCACCAAGATGCAGCCGCGGCTCGTCTCCGCAAGGACGTCGGTCCCGTTCACCTCTCGTTCACCGCTTTTCGTCCCCGTCTGGAACCCGTCGTTTCACTTCGGGAAACTAGGCGCTGCAGCTTTCGGAGGCGAAGCTGCAACTCTGACCCGGCCCTCAAATCCTCTGTTGACCCTGCGTACACGTGGAAACCTACTGGACATTGAAGTTGATGGTGTTCCTGTTACATCCCACGGTGGCACAGGAGCGCAGCTTTCAGTTATGAGCGCTGCTCTCCGCCGAAGGCAGAAAAAGCTCTGACGCCCGTCGTATCGTGCACTGTGCGAGTCGCCGATGGGAGTACTTCACCTGTTCTTGGAATGTGCACAGCACGTGTGACCATTGGGGGCCATTATATCGTTGTTTTATTTATTTTCCTTGAGCACTGTCCGCATGACCTTTGCAAGGCAAGGCTGTCTCCACAGGCGGCTACAAATGTCCTCCTGACGCCCTGTCCTCCCGTACCTCATGGCGAGTACGTCATCTCGCAGCTTACTGACGTGTTTTTGTCGCGCAATATTGCCCTACCAAGCACCATAACCCGAATCCTCGAAAACTGCGCTTGCGTGCCCATCCTCATTTTTGTATTTTCGACACCAGTGCTGCCAAACGTTATCGCCATAGCGCATATTACTCCTTTGGAACAATTTCGGATACTGAGATACTGAGAACAATTTCAGATACTGGTACTGAGGAAGCATCTGAATGCTTCCTCAGTACCAACGGACCTTTGTGACCCACTCCTTCGTGCTCGACGCTTGCGGACGATGTTTTAAGATGATTGACCATGACCTTTCTTCCGAGCAAAGAACGTTCACCTCTCGTTCACCTTCGTCACCTTCTATCATCTTATCAGGATATCATTGATTTTGACGACCGTCCACTGGGCCCGACCTCTGTTGTCACGCATCGCATCAACACCGATGACGCCAGCCCCATTCATAGGCGACCATATCGTGCCTCCGCAACAGAAAGGACCATCATGCAGAAAGAGGTCGACAAGATGATGAACAAGGACTTCATCGAATCTTCCAGTAGCCCGTGGGCATCACCGATTGCTTAGTAAAGAAAAGAGAACTCGTGCCGCTTCTGCGTTGACTACCGTCACGTCAACAGGATAACAAAGAAGGATGTTTATCCCCTATCTCGCATTGACGACGCTCTGCATTGACGACGCTCTTGATTGCCATCACGGACCCCAATACTTTTCATCAATTGACCTCCGAAGTCAGGGCGCCTGCATAAAGACACTGACTGCCTGGCCCGCAATCCCGTGGATCAACCGGACGATACCGATGCAGACTCGGACATCAGTATTCTGTCCCTCTGCGGCTTTCTCCATATTCTGGATGAGCAGCGCCAAGATCCTGTTCTTCGAACACTTATAGAACGCCTAAGCTCCACGCATAACGACCTTTCCCTCCGCATGTTCACCTTGCGCGATGGAACTTTATACCGTCGTAGGGCTCTTCTTGATAGCCCGAAGCTCCAATCGTTCCAAAGCACCTCCGACTGGCCGTGCTCCAGCAACTTCACGACGCTCCTACTGCTGGACATCTGCGCATCACTCGTACTTACGACAGCCGGCGGCGCCGCTTCTTCTGACCTGGCATTTATTGCTTTGTGCGCCGTTATGTCGTTTCTTGTGACCTGTGTGAGCGCCGGAATACACCTGCTATACCTCCTGCTGGTTTGCTTCAACCAATTAAGATTCCTACAGAACCCTTCTTCCGTGTGGGTCTCGACCTCCTTGGCCCCTTTCCAATTTCCATTAAAGGAGAGAGAGAGAGAGAGAAAAACATTTATTTAGACCAGTCAGATCGTTGATCTTGAGGACGAGTGGGTGGTGTCCTCATTCCAGGACTCCACTGGCCATGGCTGCTCGACGTACTTGCTGGACGAGAGCTTGTTGTCCCGCCAGGGTATCGCCGGTCAGCTGTACCTCCCACCGCTCAAAGGAAATAAATGGATTGCTGTAGCAACAGATTAGGACACGAGATATGCCATCGCACGAGCGATGCCAACCAGCTGCGCTACAGATGTCGCCGACTTCTTACTATACGACGTCATCCTATCCCACGGCGCCCCTCGCCAGTTACTTGCGGATCGGGGCCGCTACTTTCTATCGAAGGTCGTCGATGATGTGCTCCGCTCCTGTTCTACAAAACACCAGATTGCTACCGCGTACCACCCTCAAACGAACGGTCTCACCGAACTACTCAACCGCACACTAACTGAAATGCTGGCCGTGTACGTTTCCGACGATCACTACGACTGGAACGTCACTTTACCATACATCACTTCTGCATATAACGCGTCCTTTCACGACAATGCCGGATTCTCACCATTTTACCCTTTGTATGACCGAGACCCCCCGTGCCCTTCGACACGTTTTTACCTTCCGCAGTACAAACACCAAGCACTGGTTACGCTCGCGATCCTATTGCCTTAGCCGCCCAGGCCCGAGAGGTCGCCCGTCATCGCCTCACAGTCTCGCAAGCTTCTAAAAAGCGACGCTGCCACCTTTGGCACCGAGACCGACATTTTTCACGTGGTTCCCTTGTCCTTCTCTGGATGCCTTCACGTCACGACAGCTTGTCGGAAAAACTGCTTTCCCGTTATTCAGGTCCGTACCAGATGTCACGTTAACTTTCTGACGTAACAATCGCCCCAGTAGATCAGTCTTCAGTGCCTCCCAACGTCACCAGCGATGTCATTCCCTTCGCTAAGCTCAAGCCGTATGTCCCCAAATTAAGTGAGGCTCTATAACCTGCACCGGGACAGAGCTAACCCCACCGGGAGGGTGATGTTACGGTGAAAGGAAAGAGGGTGACATCAACTAGAGGAAGACGAAGACCTTGGCCGTTGCCTGAACGGCATATAAATATCGCTTGTAAATGTAGCAAATTCTACACTCGTGGGTCTGCTTTCTTTCTGCAACAATATGAAGGTGTGCATAAAGTTTGAAAAGACGTTAAGGCTTTCTTCTGAAACCAGTGACAGAAAGAAAGACGTCGAACGATATCTGCAAGGCTAAATTAACTATCTTAAGGCGCGCGCAGTGGGAAGAAAGCACTTCGTAGATTACCCGCTATTTCCCAACGTTATTGCCTATGGTAAGGTGGTGGCGGTCCGGCTTCACTTTGGAGGCGGCAGCTCCACTTCAGTAAGTTTTTTTTTTTATTTTTTAAACCTCCTTGGAGCCGGCTATTTTTAAAGTCACTGGAACCTGGAAACGACCGCAGCCGTTTACTCTTGCCGCCACGCCACCGATTGGTCAGTTAGCGTCACGTGATCACTTTCTGCCATAGTTGGTCCACGCCGCGCCGGAGCGGACGCGCAGACAAAGGCATCGCTCGCACACGCCGCGCGTATGAGCCATCGACGAGGTCAGATTTGCATTTCATGTAATTTAGACTATACGTAAATTTCGGAGACCCAAACCAAAACGAAAGCAAATGCCCGGGTGCTGCGCTTTTGGATGTAGCAACCGCCGGTAATCCGGGAAGCGCTTTTCGCGATACCAAGCGGAAAGCGCGACAGCAAGCGTCGGGCTGTCTGGATGCACCGGATAAATGAAGACATTTTCATTCTCACCAGCTGAATTTGCTGATATCGAGAAGCTGAGAAGGATTGCGGTATCATCGAACTGCCTAAATGCCATGATGTGACCAAGAAGTTTCTTTACGAGTTTTTCTTTGCGGACTGCGGTTTGCGTTGCGCAAGAAATACGAGCGTTGTGCAAGAAAAGCGAGAAGATGCTCATAAATTTGGAGAACCAAGTAAAATGTGGCTCGAAGAGCGTCGGAATGCGAGCGACTGTGTCAAAAATAACATAATGGAGTGAGGAAACCACTGCAATACAGATCAATTGACCTGTCAATGTTGAATAATAAACTATACATTTTCTCGTGTGCTGTTTATTACTGCTTAAAACAACGGAATAGTGGCCCGGATAACTCTGTCTTAGCAACCCTTTCCTTGCACTGCCGTGGGGGACCGTTTATCTGCATCGAAGTCTGTCTGTATAAATCGTTTCGAACGCAGGTAAATCAGTAGCAACGCTATATAGCGATTAGACCCAAGCTCATAAACGATGCGTGGCAGCACTTTATACCTAGTCAGCCTAAAGAATTCTGTGTGACACATAAGGATCGGATGCGTTTGGCATTTAGAACGGGTGGCGCACAGTTTAATGCTTCACATTTCGAGTACATGTAATTTATATCGTATCTAGCTAAGCAAAATGCGGTTTTGCTTGTGGATTTCACAGGCCCCACTGCGACAGCCATCGAGTAGTTCGTCAATGTAGCAAGCTTAGAAAACCCGAGGAAGAGCTGCTCGCGTTTTTCGCAACGCGTCGAATATAGCTATGAGTTAGCTACGAGGGTAAAGCAGTCAATGTAAACAAACCCGAGATTCACGTAGGCCTGCGATGTATAAAATGCTTAAAATACGAGTAATTTTGCCTAGTGATGCGCGTTGTTAAGCAATTTAGTATACTCCTTGGATAGTTTCCCGACGAGCACAGAACTTATCGGGAAGGAGAGCAAACGAAAGGACGGGCCGCTAGTGAGCCCGCCCTGTAACTGGTCTCGCTTCATGCAATTTGCCGCCTGTAAAAATATTCCAATCGTACTTCCCTGTACTGCTTCGCACACATATTAGATGCACCATCTCATCTTTTACCTAAGGGACGATGAGATATATTGATTTGCGATAATATAAACCGCTGAAAGCGAAGCTACATAACTGAGCTGCTGCCGCCCGAGAGACGCGTTAGACCAAATATGGCAACAGCAGCACAGTGCTGCCATCGCGCGCTCAGGCGGTTGTGGTAATTTCCAGGTTCCAGTGACTTTAACTGGATGGATGGATGAGGCTGAACCCTTTAAATCGGGCGGTGGCATACGTCACCTAGCCGTGACTTAATATTTGTACTCTGTGGTGGGTGAAATTTCACCCTTGCTTTGATTTTAGCAGATAACCTCTGTTTGGTTATTTCTACCCGCTTAAAGTCTATTTTGCCTTCACTATCTCTAAACCCCAATGCTTTGAAAAAATCAGCCCCGTTGCTTTGCACTGTAGAGTTAAACCCATTGCAGAGTTAAACCCATTGCAGAAACGTTTGAGGTGTTCAGCCGTTTCCTCTTCCTCTCCACACGGACTGCACAACGTGTCTATACCTTGGTACTTGACTCGGTACATCTTAGTCCGCAATACTCCCGTCCTGGCTTCAAACAACAAAGAGCTTCCCCTAGAATTATCATAGATGTTTTCTTTGGCAATTTCTTGCTTGAAAGTTCTGTATGTTCGCAGTGCTGATTTCGTCTGCCTCCATGTTTTCCACAGACCCCTCTCTGTTTCCTTAACCTTTTTCTTAACCGCTGTTTCCTGGTTTGCACCCCTCCTGCAGTCGAAATATTTGATTGACAGTTTTCTGGTCAGCTTCCTCCATTTTGTATCTACATTCCTCATGTACAAATAACTGAAAACTCTCCTTGCCCACCGCTTTTCTGCCATTTCTCTCAATCGCTCCTCAAATTCTATCTTGCTGCTAGCTTCCCTGCCCTCGAATGACGTCCATGCCATGTCACCCTGTACCCCCTGATTTGGTGTATTTCCGTGTGCTCCCAAAGCAAGTCTACCTACCCCTCGCTGCTTAACTTCCAACCTTGCTCGAACCTCTGATCTCATGCACAGGACCGCATTGCCGAAAGTCAAACTAGTGACCACCACCCCTTTCCAAATACTTCTCACCACTTCGTAATTATTGTAATTCCACAGTGCCCTATTTTTCATCACAGCTGCATTCCTGCTACCTTTAGCCGTTACATATTTTTCATGTTCCGTTAGGTACTCAGCCCCATTGTTTATCCCCACTCCAATATATTTGTACTCACGCACCCTCTCCAGCGTAACCTCCTGTATCCTATGCTCGCTGCCCTGATTATCATTAAAAATCATGACTGCATGCCGATTTTTCTTTACTAAACTTCAAACCTAAGCTATCTCCCTCTTTACCACAGATGTCCATAATTCCCTGCAAGTCTTCCTTGCTGTCAAGTCTGCAAGTCTTCTTGCTTCCTTGATGTCATTTGCGTACATCAGTCCTGGTAATGACTGTTTAGTCCATTCTCCTTGCTTGAAAAAGGAAAGGTTGAAGCCAAGTCCGCTCCTCTCAAATTTTTTATCTAATCCTTGTAAATACAGCATGAACAGCAAAGGTGACAGAGGGCACCCCTGCCTAAGCCCCTGCTGTATCTCTATAGGCTCAGATACCTTGTTTTCCCATTTTATAAGCACCTTGTTACTTTTATAGATATCTTTAAAATATTACTTACTCCATCTTCCACATCTAGAGTGCCCAATATGTCCCACAATTTCTTTTGGATTACACTGCCATACGCTCCCTTGATATCCAGAAATGCGAGCCATAGGGGCCTGTGTTCCTTTTCGGCTATTTCAATACACTGCGTCAATGAGAACAAATTATCTTCTAACCTTCTTTGTTTGCGGAACCCATTTTGTAGTTCCCCAGCACCTCCTCGCTCTACACCCATGCCTGTAGTCTGTCCTTTATAATCTGCATCACCACCCTGTAAACCACTGACGTCACTGTTATGGGACGGTAGTTGTTTATTTCGACTTTGTCCCCTTTCCCTTATATATCATGCTCATCCTGCTCAGTCTCCACCTGACGGGGGCTTTACCATCCATTATCATTTTGCTCACTGCATCTCTTAATGCTTTCTTAAATTTTGGGCCCAATTTCTTTATTAACATATTTGGGATGCCATCCGGACCTGTCGACGTGCTACTAGGAACCCTCTACTGTGCCCTTTCCCACTCGCTTTGTTCAAGTGGAGCCACTGCACTAACCAGTCTATCCTCACGTGATTGAGTACATGCTATGTTCCGTTCTTTCAATTTTTCTGTCATCATTGTTCTTATATGTTCCATTGCCTCATCTCCTTCTAGCCGAACACCTTGAGCTGTAACTATAACCTCTGCTCTAGGCTAGTCTTATTACTCAAGAGTTGAGATGTTTCCAAAATTTCTTCGCTGCTTTTCTATTCTTTTTGTTTACTTCTGACAACCATTGGGTCGCCTTTCTTCTAATCTTCTCATTGATCAAATGGGATGCTTCCCTTCTACAGTTTAAGAAGTTATCATTTTCTGTCTACATCAGCTTCTGGTTCACCCCTCTGCTTTGAATATCTGTGTTCTCTGGATGCTTCCTTACGTTTCTCTATGGCCTTCTTAACCTCCTCATTGCACCAGCTCTTGGGTTTACATCTTCTGTTCCTTTTGGGCCTGACTCGTACCTTAGAAAGCCTTAGCTCAAATAGCCCTGTTAAATTTGCATATGTCCATTCTGTTTCAGTGTCCTCTGAAATTACTTCCTCAATTTGTTGGGTTGCTATTTCCAGCTACTTTTCCGAGTAAAATATTCCACCTGGTTGTTCATCTTACCTTCTACCTACTTTCATTTCTCTTCTAAAACTTACCTTAATACGTTTGTGATCACTACCTAGACTTCTGGAGCCATATTCATCTATGTTTATTGCCTTTAGCCTATCATGCACCCTATGTGACAGTGCAGAATCTATCGTCAACTCCAGGCTCCCTACCTACCATGTTATGTGCCCTTCACACTTCTCAGTAGTGTTGCATACAACTAAGTCATGCCTTTCACGCATATCCAGCATCATGTTGCCTGTTGAGTCTGTGTACCCGTCCATGTCTTCTGTGTGTGCGTTCATGTCTTCTAGTATAATAATCTCGCACCCTCCTCCTAGCTCATTAAGGTCACTTGATATGCATTCCAGCATTTTGTTTTGTTTTCCTCTGGCATTTGCTCCTGTCCACAGGTATACAAAGCCAAGGAGTGTCTGCTCTCCTGCCACTTTCCCTTTTACCCATAAATGCTCCTTGCAGTCCTGTTTGACCCTTTGCCAATTCACACTTTTATGAATGAATGCCCCGATTCAACCCCCTTTTCTGCTGTCCTCTGTTCTATTGCAATATTCCCATGCATAGTGAGGATTATAGGGTGGTTGCTCCATGTCTTTAAGATGTGTCTCCACAAACCCGTATACCATCAGCTTTTCCTGCCTTAGTTGCTCGTCTATCTCCTCCCACTTCAGTCTATTCCTGCCACCTTGCATGTTAATGTACCCTATGTCAGAATAACCTTGCCCCTGGTGCTTACGTCTATTTCTTCTCCTACCGACTCTACGTTTCTTGAATCTTGGGGCCTCTCTGGGTCCGTCTTTGTCTACACTGGTGGCCTCAGGGCGCTGGGTCCCCCCACACCCCCAAAAAAAGCCGTAGCTTGGCGCCCTATCCTACTACCTGGCCCGTGGCACCGCTGTGGTGAATGTCATCCTGTGCAATAATGAGGGAGCCAGACTCGTACACGTCGCGGTTTAAGTCCATTACGCCGTGCCCAAGTGGACGGCTCAGACCCCTAATGACCCGGTTAGCCTCACCTATATTCCGTTCCATCCCGCTAGCCTGGCCCCGGACCTCTGGCATTGTGCATATGGTCACATGTACCTTCGCAGAGGCTTATCTAATGACCCGGTTAGCCTCAACCACACTCCGTTCCATCCCGCTAGCCTGGCCCTGGACCTCTGGGATTGTGCATATGGTCACATGCACCTTCGCAGAGGCTTCTCTGAGTTTACGCAACCCAGCCTCTAACTGTCTCTTTAGGTTCTGGCTCCTAACTTCAGCACATGGTTGAGACCAGCATGGATAACGACCATGCTGGTCTCAACCATGCTGATCGTGCTCCATGCTGTCCCATACCTCCTTATGAGCTTTTGCCATTGCGTCAACCATGCACTTCCCTGACTGGGCCTCCACCCTCATCTGCCCGTCTGCCTTCACTTTTGTAAGGACGCCCTCCTTAACCCTCGCTACGTTGGAGTCGATCCCCCACCACCAAGACCCTTCGCTCTACACGGTCGTCTCCCGCCTGCGATTGCTGTCCTCCAGTTCGCGCTGGCTGGTCCTCCACCCGCCGTGCGCCACTGACACGTGACGATGTGCTCCCTGCCGTTCGTCGCTTCCCACCCAAAGCCTGCCGCACTACCTCGCTGTAGAGTTGTGGAACCGCCATGTTGCCGCCGGCTCTCGCCTGCTGTTTAACGGCCCCCAGGCGTCCCTCCCTGCTCTCATGGCATGCCTCTGCCTGAGTCTCTGTGGACCTTGCGCCACTGACACGCGGCGACAGGCTCCCTGCCGGTCGTCCCGTCCCACCCGAAGCCTGCCGCGCTACATCGCTGTAGCGGCGTTGTGAAGCGGCACTTCCTCCGTGTTACCGCCGGCTCTCGCCCGCTGTTCTATGGCCCCTAGGTGTTCCTCCCTGATCTCATAGCATGCCTCTGCCTGAGACTCCGCGCTGTCCCCACCGCCCGCCTGATGCAGCTCCGAACCGGGACTCCGCGCCGCCTGTGCCATTAGCGCCCAAGATATTCACGCATGCCTCCTGTACTCCTTGATTACGCAATGCCTCTATGACTGCTGGTATCTCTACTGAATCAAATGCCTTTTCATAATCTATGAAAGCCATGTAGAGAGGTTGATTGTACTCCGCAGATTTCTCGATTACCTGATTTAGGACATGGATATGATCCATCGCTCTTCCAGCACGGCCCGCTTTTCCCGTTGTTTTTGTAGCTTGCCAGCTATTTGCTTTACCAGGTTGGCCTCGGCCCCCTCCATGTCAAACAACTCGCCGATACGAGTTTCGAGCTCCATCCGCCGCTCTCGCTCCACCTTCAGCTCCCCTTTGAGCTCCTCCACACTAGCAGCCCATTACCCTTCCATCCGCCGCACAGCCCCCTTGAATCCTTCACACGACCTGCACGCGAAGCTAGCCTCCTCAGCGTCGGCTAAACTTGCGAAGTGCGTCTCGTCCAAATAACACCAACGTTTGCACTCCTCGTACATCACCAGCTCGCAACACCCCTGACTTTCCTTGCCGGCCACGCCATTGCCCGCCCGACCACCTAACGAGAAAGCTCGCCAAAATACCTGAAGAAAGCGCCACGGTAAGCCCTACGGCAATCTCACCATCCGGCGACCTCCGCTAGCTTCCCTTAACACGATTTAAAACTGTCGCTCTACACCGCTTTCACCATGCAACACGTGCGCCACAACCCGCTTCCAAAAAATAAAACTATTCGTTACCTACTAACATCCAACCATAATAACAAAGAAACTAAAAAAGCATGAAAAAAATATATAGATAGCTCGGTTAACTTAACACTTCTATCAACGAAATAAAAATAAACAAAAATTGAACATATCCCTTGGTATGCTGCTCCTGCTGCATGAGATGCACTCGGCACGTCTGTTCTGTTCGGCTTCTCTCCAGAGAACTATTCTCATCACGTAGCGCCATCTGTCGAGGCGCTTGGAAATCACTTAGCACCTTGCTTCCATGTACGCATGCGTTGAGTGGCGGAGGCCGGCGGCGACGGCGGCGGCGCGCAACGGGCAGTCTGCTAGAAACGCGGGTCCTCAGCTATGGTACCTCGGTGGTCTCTATTTGACAGGTGATGATGATGATGATATATCTTGTTAAGTGGCGCAAGGGCCAGCTATGGACAAAGAGCACCAAGACGTGCTGTACTAATTCAGCAATGGTGTGATCAATGACAGTGGGTAGGTGTAGGGTGGCTGTAAAGGGGCCTAAAATCCTGCGTACTAAAGGTGCGTAAAAGACAAAATCAATCAGATTATGACAATGACGTGTAGGGGCGCAATGAATATAGTATAAAAAAGTTGTAAGCGATACAAGGCACTACTGCCTCACAGGGACCCTTAGAAGCAAGGGCCTGCAGGAGAGTGCATTTCAAATATGCTGTCGCAGCAGCGTCCTCTGAAAGAGGATGCCGCTACGAATATCTCGGGCGAAGAGCTTGCAAAATGTCGATGTCGTTTAAAAAGGCTAAAACTGAATCGTGCTGAAATACCGGGTCATTATGTAAAAACATCGCTGGGTGAAGGGGTATATTCTCTCTATAGGCTTGAACAACGTGTTTTTTTTTCTTTCACGTTTTATTAGTGGACACTGTACTAGGATGTGAAGTACAGTAAGTGCCTCCCCACATCTAGTACAAGTCGGGGGTTCGCCTCCAGACAACAGGTAATTGTGCGTGCCGTAAGTGTGTCCTATTCCGAGCCTACAGAATAGGACATCATTCTAGATTTCGTGGCCCATGGCCAGTTCCCTAAGCGAGGCTTAATTAAATGAAGTTTGCTGTGAGTCTGGGCGTCCCACAAACGTTGTCAATGGTCTCGAAGTCTCTTACGTAGATATGGCTCCATATCGGGAACAGGGATGGGCAGAGATCTGTTGCCAGCTTTTACCTCGATGGATGTGGCAAGCTGGTCTGCCAGTACATTTCCCTCGATGTCTGGGTGTCCTGGCACCGATCACACCACAACAAGCTGCCCGGACGCATAAAAATTACATATGAATGAATAAAATGATACTATTAGAGGTTTTTGTGCATTTTAAGAGATAATAAAGATTTTACTACGCTCAGCGAGTCTGCATAGATGATTGCTTTTGGTATTTTCGATTTTTTTATGTGTTTAAGGGCCGACAGTTTTGCATGAGCCTCTGCTGTGAAAATGCTCGTTTGGGGGTGCAGGGCGTCGGCATCCGAGAATGATGGGCTGTGATGGAATAGTTCGGCACGGATGTCTG